>NW_028145446.1:877500-1032517 GCF_977016875.1 Pavona decussata | reverse complement strand
AAACATAACTTGTATGTGTAAGCTTATCGAGCAACTGCAAAAAATCTCCTTACAACGAGTTCTCCGCTCTTTTAGATATATATGCTGGGCGGACGTCAAAATTTTTGCCGCTCTTCATTTTTTTTTTCCGAGAGAGCTGAGGTGAGTATAAGAAATGTTTTTCATTTTTCTTTACCCCATTCGTTGAAAAATCCCCCAATTGAAGCGGATAATTCTGTTCTACATATTTGCCATTATTCGGAGGTGAAAATACCACAGTATTGGTATGTCCCCGGAAGTTACTTACAAGCCCTCTAATTTAGTAGTTAGATATTTACCGCTTTTGGAACATTTTTGAAAATTTCACTGAATTCATACCTGATTCAACAATGACTCCTGCAACGGAGACGTCAAAAAACGTAAATCCTCGGTTTCTCAAAAACCTAAATTTTTATCCTCGGTTTTTCAAAAACCTAAATTCTCACTTTCATAAATGACACCCAACTGACCCCCAACTCACAAACAATCATCGATTAAATCCAACCAACTCATCAATCGCTGATTTGAATGATGAAGAAAAAAACCGATTATAACCGGTTTCGAAAAATTATGTAATCTAATTTATATGAACAACCAATTTGATCACAATGATAAAACATATTTTATTCATCCAACATTTGAAAATTACGGAGCCTCAGTTGATGGTTATATAATCAATCGAAAAAGATTAGAACCTAGAAAAGGATACTTATCTGAAAATGGTTATTATATAATTTCTCCGGGACGTAACAATACATGCCCCGCTCATCCATTCGTCTATGAGGCCGTAAATCAGACACATATTTCTCCAGGATTGCAAATAAATCACATTGATTCCAATCGCCAGAACAATTCAATTGTAAATTTGCAATTGGTTACAGCCTCTGAAAATATGAAACACATGCACAAAGCCAGAAAAGAATTTTTGAACAGTTCATATAATGAAGATGAATTGAGAGTTGTCAATAGATTAATGGAATTTCCACCAATGGAAGATAATGATTGTGAGTTTACACGCACAGAAAATAGGTTAATCAATAAGATGTATTACAGAATGTGTCATGATATGGATGATAGACAATTTCCACTATATTATGATTAAATTATCTAATCATATATTATATGAGTAACACATTGAGCAAAATATCTGAAAACAAATATGATCCATTTTCTTGGCAAGGCCGATTAGAAGAAATGTTAATTACATCCAAACCAGGTTGTCGTGATATTTATTGGATTTACACTGAAAATAAAACTAGTGAAATTTATGAATTTATTCAATATATGGGTGAATATCATAAAGCAATCACTTCTCCAATTACTGGTACATCTATGAAATGGATAATGGCTAATTTTATCACTGTATATGGTACAGAACCAAAAATTGTTTTAATTGATGCAATATCAAACATGAAATTAAAAACTGTTAGTCACGCTTCTATTGACTGTATTGAAGAAATCAAATCAGGATATTTTTATCTTTCTCATCGTAATATACGGACTATATTTATTGAAAATCCACACGTTGTTGTTTTTGCTCTTTTGAAACCACCTCCTGATTCAAATATGAAAGACATTTTTCAAATTATTTATTTGGAGTGATTGTTACTATATCACCATTTTTTGTTTAGTGTTTTGTACGTTGTTTGTTTAAAAATCTTATTAAAACATTTATTGATTTAACAACATTTGACATAAAATTTTTGTCTCATACATTTACTGTAAATTTTTTACTAATCTTACTTAAAGTGATAGTGATTATAAACATTATGGCAGAGAAGAGTGAGAAAATTAAATGGAGACAAAAAATATTTGTTTGTAATTATTGTAAAAAACAAATGAAAAACGCTAGCAAATCACGTCATTTACAATTATGTATTCCAAAAACATTAGAAAAAAAGGATGATTTTACAGATGAAGAAAAACAGTTGATTGACAAAGAATTTGCTAAAATGATGAAAAGAAAAACACCTTATCACAATAAATTAAAACAACATTTTGATTAGTTTTTGTCAAACAACCTGTGAATTCAATTCATTGAGTTTACAGGCCGTATGGCTCAACAAATAAATAAGAGAATGTACCCGTCAGATGTACAACGGATATCTGACATGAATGTTGTTGACAGTCGACATTCATTAGTAAATCTGTCAAACGCACCCAATAAAAATAATATGTTGTATTATTATAATATGAATAAATCTAATCTATCCAAATTAACGAAAAATCAGTTAATTGAATTATTAATCGCTAAACAAAAACCGGTTCCAATGCCGAGAACCAAGAAAGTGAAACCAATACCCTATCCACGAAAATCTGTCAAACAAATGGTAAAAGATTATGAGAATACAATCATCAAACCACCTGTTCAATTTAGAGATGGACCTCAACCTTTGCCGAGAAACAACATAATTCCACCTCCGATTCAATTTGCTGATAAACCCAAAGCTGCACCCAGAGTGAAAAAAGTATCATTTGATGCTCAATTAATACCCAGACGTCCAATTTCATTACCTCGAAAAAAGAAAATGGCTCCAGTTCCAACACAAAGAACCCAAATCACAGAAGTTGCAAGAGCATTCAAGGGATATACAAAATCCTATAAAGTTGGAATTAAAAATGAAACAGATCCTTTGATTCAAATGAGTTCAACCAGATTAGCGATAGCTCATTTTATGAAACAATTATTAACTCAAATGAAAGGAATTAAATTTATTGAAACTTTGACAATTTATTTTGAACAACAAAAAGGAAACCAAACTGTCTCCAGAATTGGATATTTTAATAGTAAACCAAAAACAATAACTAATGCCAATGCTTTTCAAGAATCTTTGGATGTTAATGTTGAACAAATTATGAATGATATTCACAAATGGATTAGTGAAGGTTCAGCTTGGATAATTAAATCAATCAATGGACATTACATCAATATTATCAAATATGAGCCTCTTACTGGAAGTTCTTACATTAAACTTCCAACTGAGCTACAACATAACAAACATGGATTAATCAATCTCAAGAATAAAGACAATGAATGCTTTCGTTGGTGTCACATTAGACATTTGAATCCACGAAATTACAATCCACAAAGAATCAAAAAAACTGACAAATCATTTGTCGAAAAATTGAATTACCAAGGAATTGAATTCCCAGTTTCCATCAAACAATACAACAAAATTGAAATCCAAAACAGTATTAACATCAATGTATTTGGTTATGAAAAAAAGCAGCCTTATCCAATTTATGTTTCCAAAGAAAAGTTTGATGATGTATTGAATTTGCTACTGATCTCAGAAGATGAAAACAAACATTACTGTCTGATCAAAGATTTTAACCGATTCATGTTTAGTAAAAATAAAACCCAACATAAGAAACATTTCTGTATGCATTGCCTTCAATGTTTCTCCAAGGAAGAAATATTGTTGAAACACAAGGAAGTATGTATTGAAATTAATGGAAAACAAGCTATTAAAATGCCACCAATTGGTTCCAAAATAAAATTTACAAATTATAATAAACAAATGCAAGCGCCATTCGTGATATACGCAGATTTTGAAGCAATCACTGAACCAATTCATGGTTGTAATCAATCTAACCAACAATCTTTTACTGAAGCTTATCAAAAACACACTGATTGCGGTTATGGATATAAAGTTGTTTGCTGCTATGATGACAAATATTCCAAACCAATAAAATATTATCGTGGAGAAAAAGCTGTTTACAAATTTATGCAAGCAATGCTTGATGAAGTCAAAATTGCAGACAAACTATTAAATACAAATTCAATAAACCATTAGTTATGTCTCCAGAAGATGAAGACAAATTCCAAAAAGCAACATCTTGTCATATTTGTGGTAAAAAATACCAGAAAACAGATAAACGTGTCAGAGATCATTGTCATATTAATGGAGAATTCCGTGGCTCAGCCCATAATCAATGTAACAGGGATTTTACAATAACTAACAAAATCCCTGTAATATTTCATAATTTGAAAGGATATGATAGTCATTTTATAATGCAAGAAATTGGTAAAATTATTGAGACCAATATTTATGTGGATAGAAAAGGTGAAACCAGACAACACAAAATTAATGTAATCCCAAATAATATGGAGAAATACATGGCCTTCATGTTGGGTTATAATTTAGTATTTATCGACAGTCTTCAGTTTATGAATCAATCATTGGCAAATCTTGCAAAAAAAAATACCAGAAGATGCATACAAATATACCAATGAAGTCTTCAAAGGTGAAAAACTGCAATTAATGAAACAAAAAGGAGTTTATCCGTATGATTATATGAGTAATTTTGATAAATTCAATGATACTCAATTACCAACCAAAGATGAATTTTACAGTCAAATGAATAATACTAATATCACTGATGAAGAATACAGTCATGCACAAAATGTTTGGAATACTTTTAATTTGAAAACCATGGGCGAATACCATGATTTGTATCTCAAATCTGATGTTTTATTGCTGGCTGATGTATTTGAAAATTTCAGGAAAACATGTTTGGAATATTATAGATTGGATCCATGTCATTATTTTACATCTCCTGGATTATCTTGGGATGCAATGTTGAAAATGACTGAAGTCAAACTTGAATTAATCACGGATATTGATATGTATCAATTCGTTGAAAAAGGCATGCGTGGAGGAATCAGTTACATAGCCAATAGATACGGCAAAGCCAACAACAAATACATGCAAAATTGGAATCCAAATGAACCCAGTAAACATATCATGTATTTGGATGCCAACAATCTATATGGATGGGCGATGTCACAACATCTTCCAACAGGGAATTTCAAATGGTTGAATAAACAACAAATAAAAAACATTAATTGGAAAACAGTTCCCAAAGATAACAAGACTGGATATTTATTAGAAGTCGATTTGGATTACCCAAATGAATTACATGATTTACACAATGATTATCCATGTGCTGCTGAACAAATCAAAGTGACACCAAATATGCTGTCAGATTATTGTAAAAGAATTGCAGATAAATTTGGAATAACAAGTGGACAAGTCAGCAAGCTGATTCCAACATTGGGAAACAAATCAAAATATGTATTGCATTATCGTAATCTGCAATTATATCGTCAATTGGGTTTGAAATTGAAGAAAATCTATCGTGTTCTATCATTTGACCAATCACCTTGGTTGAAAACATACATTGATTTCAATACACGACAAAGAACTAATGCAAAGAATGCTTTTGAAAAAGATTTCTTCAAATTGATGAATAATTCAGTGTTTGGTAAAACCATGGAGAATATCAGAAAACGGGAAGACATCAAATTGGTAACCAATGAGAAACAATTGATGAAAATGACTTCCAAACCAACTTTCATAAACAGCAAAATATTCAATGAAAACTTGGTTGCAGTCCACAAAATCAAGGAATCATTGACTCTCAATCGACCAGCATACGTTGGTATGTGTATCCTTGATTTGAGTAAAACACTCATGTATGACTTCCATTACAATTTCGTTAAAAACAAATATGGTAACAAAGCCAAATTATTGTTCACGGATACTGATAGTTTGACATACGAAATTGAAGCCGAAGATGTGTATCAAGATTTTTGGAATAAAAAAGAAATGTTTGATAACTCGGATTATCCATCAAATCATCAATATTTTGATGCAACAAATAAAAAAGTTATTGGAAAATTCAAAGATGAAGCCGCTGGTGTACCCATTACTGAATTTGTGGGATTGAGATCCAAGATGTATTCATACATCAAAGATAACAACAATGGTGGAACAACAGCCAAAGGAATAAAAAAAAATGTAATCAAAAATGATATTACTCATCATGATTACAAAGATGTATTGATTAATGAAAAACAATTATTTCACCAAATGAAGACAATCCGCAGCAACCATCATCAACTTGGTAGTTACACAATCAACAAGACATCGTTGTCATGTTTTGATGATAAACGATATTTGCATCTAGATGGAATCTACAGTTATGCTTATGGGCATTATACTATCTGATGATAGTCTCAACTTGTGATCAAAACATTGCAGCAAAAAATTGTGTTAATTTTTTTGGCAATCATTTAATTTCGATATTTTTATTTCGAGACTTTTATTCATATTTTGTGGTTAATATTTTATTTCAAGACTTTTACTCATCTTTTGTGATGAGGTATTTGGTTTATTTTTTGTCACATATTTGATTTCGAGACTTTGTATCATTCTTTTTGATTTCAATATTTTTGAAAACATTTTTGTGTAATTATATTATATACTATATTTATACAAAAATGAAAACAAATTTGAATAATACAAAAGATGTTTCTCCGCAGGTGGAATCATCTCTGTGCCAATTCCTGCATTGCAAAGATGAATGTGAATTTTGTGGATATCATGATAAATCCAAAGTTGAAACACAACCATCAATGCCTGATTGTTGTGAATCACAAAATTTGAGAAACATGGAATGCCAAATAACGTGTGTTGCTTGTGGACAGGTTGTTGGTGAAGAATACAAAACAGAATACATCAATTTTCATGCCAATTTGTTCAAAATATACAAGAAAACAGTGTATAATAGAAAATACCATTTGTCGCATACATTAGATAAAATTATTTTGAAAAACAAAGTTGAAATCAGTTGTTCAACCAATTTCAAAATTCATAAAATATTCGTTGAAATAAACAAAATACTGCCACAAATCAATGGTAAAAGAAAGAGAATAATCAGTTTGAAATATCTTTTGCATAGAATATTGCAATTTATGAAAATTGATTCTTCCCAAATTGAGTTGACAAAATCCAAAAAAACAATGAAATTATACAATGTTTATTGGGATAAAATTATGGACATTATTGGCCCCAAAATCATGCCCATTATTAATCATACATAAGTGAATATCTGATATTTTTTATCATATTTGTCACCCCATTTATCGACAATCGGCGAATTATCCAAAATGAAATCATCATTTTGAGTAAGCTTGTTTGTCAAATCATCTCTATCAAAATGTCCATTTCTCATTATTTCTTTTATTTCATTTAATAAATGTCCGTAAGTTTGAAAAGCATATTGGCATTGATAAAGTTTGATTTCAACTTTTTTATGCTTCATATAAGCTTGAATTATGACAGACACCGATGATATTGCCAATAATGAAGCTCCACTGGTTGCAACCGATGATGCAATACCACCAGTTGCAAATACAATGGATGAAATATTACCAGCGAATTCCCATTTTTTGAATCTTTTGTATGCACTTTTGTACATCCACATCTTTTTGTGATATGACATGTAATTAGCTTTCAATTCATCAATTTCTTCTGTTGATAATCGGGTTGAAATATGATTAAAATCAATTATTAATTTCTTCTTTTGCATATATTATATGGTTATCTTATTTTTGATGCAATAATAGAGACCAGTTATTTGACCCAAAAACATGCATTTTTTCATCCAAGGATATGTTTTTTTCTCATTAATGGTGTACATGTATCCTTTGTCATGATGATATTTGTTGTAAAATTGGCCATAAGCATCATGTAGTATTCCATGAGACCTGATATATGGTTGCCAACCAAATAATCGATGGAGAATAGCTGTTAACCATCCATCTCCAGGTCCAATTAATCCGATTCCATCATGAATTAACTCTTTGTAAACTTCATCAGGTAAACCTGTGTTGTAATATTTTTCATGCAAATATGTGAATATTACGATACTTTTTATCTTGCATTCCTGTCTGGGCAATATTGGAAGACTCAATTTACGGTGAAAATCTATCATCGATGTTCGAATGTGTTCTTGCAATTCTGACAATTCTTTCATTATACAATTTGATTACAATATTTTTATTTAGTTATTTTATAAAATAAAGTAACGGAGTCCACGACCTAGTGGTTATTATCAGGTAATTGTATCCTAATATATTCAACAAAATACTTCATTGTCCAATCAGATGGATGATTGTTGAAGTAGCAATAATAGTTTTCAAATGACACATCAAAGAAGAATTCCAATTGATCAAATGATGATGACACCAAATCGGATTTGGAATGATGATATCTGTCATTTCTCCTGATATATGTGTTTGTCACAATAATCTCTTGCAATGTATTGATTCCTTTAATGTCATCTTTACTCAATAATTTTATCCATGTGTAATTTGTTTTTGGTATTGTACCACTTTTTCTTCCTATTCTCATTGCAACTTGATTGTTGAGAAACTTTACAGCTTCCTGAGCTTGTTGAGCTTTAAACTGAGCCAGAGCTTGTTGTATTTGTGTTTCAATATATGGTTTGATGATGTCTTCATTGTTGTTTATTAATTGTTGGAGTGAAATTGCATGATTTGAATTAACTCCATCTTTCATCACCAAATGTCTGTTTTCTGTATCCAGATGACCATCATCATTCAGATGTATTGGTTCTCTGTATTTGAATTCATCTGGTAAATTTTCATAAGTGACTGTAAATTCAATTTTATTTCCATTTTCATCAAGAATATGGTTTCCATTTTCATCTTCAATGTATGGCATTATATTAATAGTGTTAATAAATAAATTTCAAAAGTTCCTGTGACTTGTCGGTTTATAACTGGATAATTAAACCCTGGATTTCTTTTAGCAATACTCATTTGATTTATCATTGGTTTGAATGTTGTATTTGTAGTTACCAAATTTCTCCCAGATCTCATATTAAATGGTATTAATTGGGAAAATAAAGTTTTACTGTTAGCAATGGCGACAAAAGAAACTTGGTAATGATTTTTTGTATTAATTACAATATTTTTTATTTTAACCGGGCCTAATGTTCCATATTTGAAACTATGAACATTTTCAAAAACTCCATTTTTTATGTTGCCGTTAACAACACTTGAAGTTTCAATATTTGACAACCAACTTTTATTGTCAGCATGATATCTTTCAAAAAAATCAGAGTATAATACTTTCAATTCAAAAGTTCCATTAACAGCAGTTCCTGCTCCAATATTATCCATGATTGATATTGAATCAATACTGACAAATTTTATTGATTTGGGCAAATCAAATGTATTGCTTCCACTTATTATGTTCCCGATTCTGTGGTATGTGTCAGTGTTGGTTGTTTCACCTTGTTTTTTCCCATTTATCAAAATTTGTGCATTTGCAACTTGAATATTGCTTACCAAAACAATGGAGTATAGATTGAAAAAGTTATTTCCATCAGCAGCGATTTGAAAATTATTTGTTGGATTTGTTCTTTGGAAAACACCACTGGCAATAGTTCCAGTGTATTTCGTTTTGAATAAGTTGGTAAAGTAACCCAAATTCATTGCTTCAGAATCATATATCGGATTTATTAAACCAGAAATCTTATTATTCATATCCAAATTGACTTTTATCTCCATATCTCCATTTTTATATTCAAACATGACATTGTCCAAGCCGTCATACACTCCTGGATAAACGCTATCTGACCAATCTTTCACCCCATAAACAACCAGATGACATTGTACTGGAGTCGCTGTAGCTGTTCCATGCATCGTCAAATAGATGTAATTTGGAGTTTGTTTGCTGTTGTTATTGAATTGAACCAATAGCTTGCTATAAGCAGTGAAATCACGCTGTACAGCTTTGTGGATGTATGCCTCAGAAGCAGTACATGATAATTGAATATTAGTCATTTCTGGTGGGTAGAATTCAAACACAATTGTGTATGTTCCAATAGCAAGAGTATAAATATTGAAACCTATCCTTGATCTGTAATCATTACTTCCACTGTCTTTAATCAATGTGATATCATAAGCTTTTTTATTCTGATGCGGGGATTGATTGAAAGCAGCTATTCCATACACTGTGATATTATATTCTGAACTGCTTTCATCGGTATCTGTAAGATATTTGAATTCATTTGTTTTATGGCTGCTGACAAGATGACTTTGCTCCAATTTGTCATCAAAATATTTTTTGGTAGTAGCATCATTATCATCAGTTGGTTGAGCCATATCTTTGATTTGTTTATTATTCATATCAAGGTTTCCAGTCATTGCAACACTTCCATCTTTTTTCAAATATACACTCAAATCACTTCCAACAGATGGTATTTTAGCTATTTCTGTATCAACATATGCTTTAGTGGAAGCATCATTGGGATCGGAAGGATTTCCAAGAATCATTATTTTATGGCCTCTCATATCTAAATCACCACCAATAGCATTGGGTGTTAACCTGTTGAGAAAGTTATGATCAACGTAGTGTTTATTAACAGCATCGTTATCATCAGTTGGTTGAGCCATATCTTTGATTTTATGATTGTCCATATCGAGGTCACTATTGGAGACTTTTTGTAAATATTTAGTATCACAGAAACCTAAATTAACGACATCATATGTATTTTGTATATTGGCTCCAAGATTAGTAATTTGTTGATTACCCATATCCAGATTTCCAGTCATTTCAACAGTGCCATCTTTTTTCAAATATGTAGACAAATCAGGTGATGGTATTTTTTTAATCTCATCATCGACATATTTTTTATTCGCCGCTTGATCGTTATTATCAGGTTTTAAAACACTAATTTCAAAAAATGTTTTCCGTCCAGTAATATGTTGTTCTGTTGATGTAACCATTATTTCGCTTTTAGCTCGTCCACCATGGCCATCAAAGTTTTTCAAATCTGGTATATTAAGATGAATGTTTTCATAAGACTGATGCTCAGTCAATAATCGAACATCATTGGAGCTACCAGCCCCGTCTGGTGTGTCTTGCAAATAGATACTATTGGTATGAACACTTCCACTGTTGCTGTAAATTACTGCTTTATTAGCTTGTACATTACCAGGAGCATTATCCAACAATTGTATTTGGCTCTTTGTGACAACATCATTGGGATCAGCTCCTTGTTTAACATTAACAAGTTTTTTGTTTTGTATATCATAATTGCCATTTTGGGTCAATTTAAACCCTATTCCTTGAGGCCCAGCGGCTCCTTGAAGAGGAACCGTTGTGAAAGAAGACGATGAACTATGTTCGTTGAATATTCCCATTTATATCATTTGGTTATATTGTTCCATAAAAATTCCTGTTAATTCTCTTCAGGGGCTTATCAACATATAGAAATGAAAATGGCTCTTTGGTTGCTTTAATGTATTTATCCTTTTCGACACCCAACTCACGGGATATCAGACCTCTTTCATTGCTGCTAGGAAAGTCATAGACACAGAAATGAGAGCAATTGAGTCGAATATCTTTTGGTGTTTTGTAGAACGATTGGCTCAGATAAATAACAGAGCAGTTTTTGTGTCTGCCACGAATGAAATAATCAATCAATGGTTTCTGGTTTTTTTCACAAATAAAGTCATCAAATATTACTATCTTCTGGGCATCTTCATCCTTCAATTCCTCCACTGGAATTATATCATCATTGCTACAAACAAGGACATTATACCCGACACTATTTGATATATCAGTCAATGTTTGAATCATATCCTTGTATTTTTGTTGCTCCAAATTTTTGGCATATAAATGTATTCTATCATAATACAAAAGTGGTTTCATCAGCATATGGTACAATAAATTTGTCTTTCCAGATCCTGAATTACCACATATTAACATCCGAAACGTGTCACTTGGCATGTAACCATACAATCTTTTGAAATTAGTGTTTTTATCATGTCTGTCATAATTTGGGATTTCCATGTATATCAATACATTATATAAGTTAAAAAAGTTAATATAAGTTAATAATATAATGGATCTACAAAGATTAAAACAATTATCTGAAGCCAAGATTAAGGCTGGAACAATAACCAAACAAGTTAGAGATACATTGAAGGAGTACAAGCATGATAACCAAGATTTACAACAAGGTTTATCAGAAACTTTCAAACCAATTATTAAGGCTCAAGAGGAAACAAAACAAACAATTGATGAAAAACAAGACAAACTGATTGAACAATTGGAGAAAAACCAAAAAGCGTTGACTTCAGGTTTGGAAGACATTGCTATGTTAACTTATCAACCAGAAACAAAACCACAACCACAATTACCAGAATTAAAGTTACCAATTGACTATCAACCAGCAATGATGTCACCTGATGTTGAATCAAATTTGGATGCTGGTTTTGATGATGATGAGTTCCAAAAATTGATTCAATACGATCTTGCACCTCCGAGTTCTGTTCTCCAAGCTTCTATGCAAGGAGATATTGACATCAAGGATTATGATGAAAATATTGGCAAAATGTTGAAAAAACTTGGAGCAAAGAAGGGCCCCTTATCCAAGGGGCAAGGAAAGACCAAGAATAAAGACAAAATTGATAAAATAGATGAAGATATAAAATTATTACAAAAATACAGAGGGCGCATTAAAATAATCCCAGAAGGAATGAAAACCATCAAAAAAGGTTCTGGTTATACTCAACCAAATAGAAATGCATACAAAATATCATCTTCTGGGAAATATGGTGGACTCATGATCGATATTCCAAAATTAATGGGACAACTCAGACTTGTGGCAACAAAAGATAAACGCAAAGTTATGGACAAAAAGGTTGATTTCGATACAATCGATTTATTGACCAAGAGATTTAATTCAAAGAAGAAATACAGTGATATTGCCAAAATGGTATTCGATTAATTGAACCAACTCAGTGAGATTCCAATCCATAGATCCATCAAAAAATTCAAGAAATTGGGCTCTGGTGTTGTTTATTTCAATGATCCTAATGATTTGATTAACAGAATGGAATTGCTTGGTGGATCCATTTTGGCTGGCAATAATGGAGTCAAAGAGGAATTTTCACAAATAGCCCATAAATTGAATCAACTTGGCTTAATAAACAACAAACAACTCATTGATTTACTGCAACAATATATAATCAAATAATATATGCAAGAAAGGGCGATACATATTTCATCTGTTAACCGACAAAAAATAGGTCGAAGTCGGCCTGAAGACTTTATTATCAAATTTGATCCACCATTGAAGCTTGACACAACAATGAGACATGAGCTAGCTGTTGATCGAGTTTCAATGACATACTCGTGGCATAATGTCAATGCAGGATACAACAATAATACAATAAAATACAGCCCAGATAATGGTACAAAATGGAAAACAATCACATTTGTTGATGGAATGTATTCATATGATGATCTTGATGATTATATCACTCAATCAATAATTCAAAATGAAGATAAACCATCTTCCAGCAAGGGCATCAATCTATATTTTGTGCTTTCATCATATAGAGTTGTCATTGAGCTGGACAACCAATGGAAGCTTGATATTAGAAACTCTAATTTTGGAGCACTTATTGGATTTGAACCAAAGTTAATTAACCAAACTGAACATGGGACAAAATTGCCAAATATTACCAATGATATTGACATTTTGAACATTAATTGTGATACAATAACTGATAGCCTCAGTGATGGACGATTCACAAATACACTGATAATGATACCCACTGACAATTTAACAAGGAGTTATCCATTTACTTTTGAGCCAAAAAGAGCATTATTCAGTCCAGTTTCCAAATCAATTATTTCAGAAATGGGGATAACAGTGACTGACGCTTTGGGTCGGCCAATTGACTTGAATGGCATTGACTGGTTCATGAGCTTGATTCTCAGGTCTAGTTTAATATAATATATCAATATATGGTACGACAAAGTGAATTTAAGCCACGTTTTGACCCAGAATTGGGTCGTTATGTGATGAAACATATCCATGGTGAAGGAATTATGGATGTTTTCAGATCAGTTGGATCAAAACTTTTCGGAAAAACAGCAAAAGAATTAGCTAAGAAAGGAGCCAAAACTGCAGCTGAAAAAGCAGTCACCAAAACTGGTGAGTTTGCTGGTAATAAAGCAGGTGATAAAATAATTCAATTATTGAGCAAAAAACAACCTTCCAAAACAAAATCAGTGACAATGAGCCAACCAAAAATGGAGCAGCCACTGACTGATTTTCAAATAGCTGAGAGAGTCAATCAGATGATATCCGGTGGAAAACTCAAAAGAAGGAGAAAATGAAAATAATGTAACATATCTGTATAAATGAAATCATTCAGAAATCCAAAATACATTGAGAGATACGAAGATGTCTTCTTCCAATTGGAGACACCATTGAATACTGGTAATCCAGGAAATAATAGGTCACAAAAGAAAGATGGTTATCGTTTTGTTGTTGACAACACAGGAGAAGTTACTCCATTTGATTGGTATAATACAAGAATATCAGTTGGATTCAAAGTTCAAACAATGCAAAATGCAGATATAGCAGATGAAGACCACAATGGTATTGTAAATGGTTCACACAGTCTTATACATGATTTTGATGTAAGATTGAATGGTAAAATGGTATATGATTGTAATGATGCAAATCATTGTGTTAATATCAAGAATCTATTGGAATATAGTCCAGGATATGCTCAATCAACTGCAACAAATGAGTTTTTCTATCTGGATACAAACCGAAGTGCTGAAGAGAGACCTGCACAAGCTTTGTTCAACAAAGGATTTGCTGCAAGAAAAGCACTTTTGGGTCTATCAGTGGTTGTCAATACAGAAATACCATTGAATCGATACTCATTCTTTGAAACATTGATGGATGAGTTATTACCATCAACAAGATTGGAATTAAATTTGCAGATTGAATCTGATACTATTCTAATATGGCAAGCTGGGGCTGATTGTCGTGTAATTATTACCAGAATGGAGCTTATTATGCCACGAATCACTTTCAATTCAGAGGGGCAATCACTGTATATGAGTCAGTTTTTGAAGCCACATAAATGGGTTTATTTGCGAGAAAATATTGAGAGAAGTAATTCTTCAACACAAAGAAGTGGCCATTTTCAGATAACAAGTGGGATTTCAAAGCCAAGACATGTGTTTGTTTTCATTATCAATGATGCAAATCTTGCTGCACAAACAGTAAATCCATTTTTGTACAATACATTTAGTGTATCAACAGATCCCAGAACATTGCTAAATTGTCATTTATCTGTGGCTAATGGCAATGAATATCCTGATGTACATTACACTCCAGAGGCTGATTTGACTCGAGTTTACAGAGATGTCCTCAAATATGTGCATGCAAATAATGAATACAGTCAGGGGACTTTGTTGAATATCAATAACTTCAAAACACTATTCCCATTCTTGTATTTCGATTTAACAAAACAAAAAATGGATATCAAAGATGGTACCACAAAGCTGTCATTCCACTATGAATTATCTGGTACAACTGCAACTGCATATTCAGTTTATGCATTGACATTATACGAGCAAGAAGCTGAACTCATCCAGAAGGATGGCAAACTATTGTTTCGATAAATGGAATAAATTTTTAATGTAACGTTAGTTATATAAAAGATATGACAACTTATCATTCACATGGAGTAACACTATCTATTGGGCAAAAAGATAAACTAGCAAAAGCATTAAAAAACAACTCAGCAATAACAATAAGATTATCAAATTCTGAATTAACTGGACCGGATCAGCTGATGTTAACCAATACACAAATAAATAGGTTGAAAAAGGCAATGCAAAACAAAACTGGAGCAGATATTAAAATAAGCAAAACACAGATACGAAAAGCTGTACAACAAGGAGGCAGTCTTTGGTCATCATTATTCAAAATTGGCACAAAATTACTACCAATGGCAACAAAAGCAGTTGGACCATTAGCTACTGGAGCACTTTCTGGGCTTGCAAATGTGGGTGTCAATAAAATATTTGGTAGAGGACAAGCTGGTGGTTTCCTCATTCCTCAAAATAAAATTGATCAATTAATAAAATACAAAGATTGGCTCACTGAAGCACAAAAGAAGCAAATTGTCAATGCAATACATACTGGTGGACAGATTGTAATTAAACCAACTAAGACACAATCAGGAGGTTTTTTGGGGACATTATTGGCTTCAATTGGCATTCCAATGGTTTTGAATGCATTAATGGGTAAAGGCTTGCAGGTGGATAGAAGTAGATCCAGAAGATCGGTCCCAGTTTTTGTTCCAAACACAACCAAAAAAGATGGTGGTTTGGTCCTACCAGTTAATTATAGGCCGCCTCCATTTTTCGGTACATGGGATCAATATGGTAAAGGTAAAAAAAAAACCAAAAAAGGAAAAGGTCTGTTGTTAGGCAAAAACAGTCCATTCAAGGGGATTCCATTAATCGGAGACATTCTGTGAAATTCATAAATAAACCACTCAGTAACTTTGAACTCATTGATTGGGTCAAAAAACTCAAAATAAAACACTTCAGAGGCATTTACAGCAGAGATAATCTACCATAAAAGATGAAAAAAGATGAAGTTGGTATCATTAACCTGGATTCACAGATTGGACCAGGTACACATTGGGTTGCGTATCGAAACGGAGACAAATATGTAGAATATTTTGATAGTTTTGGGTTAATTATGCCAAAAGAAATTATGCAATTCATGTCAACAAGTGGCAAACGATTAATGTATTCAGGTGATAAAATCCAGGAAAGAGATTCAGTATTATGTGGCTATTGGTGTTTGTATTATTTATTTGAGAGACAAAAGGGTACAAGTATATTGAAAACAATCCACAATGCACATTTTGACATGAACAATCAAAGTGTCAATCATAATTTTATAATCCAATATTTTAAAAAATTATCTAATTAATTTGTATAATGGTTGATATAAGATATTGTGAAGAGTGTGATGAATACACAGAATTTTCAGGAAAATTATGTTTATGGTGTACATTGGTAACAGATTCTGAGTCAGAGGATTATGAGTCTGACTCTGATGATAATTAATCTAATATAGTGATATAAAATGGTCAAATCATATTGTGTTAAACAAAAGAAAGAAACTGAATGTGTTCAGCCTGCAGGTTACAAGCAAGCCAAAAATGGTCGGCTCATGTTCTTCTGTACATGTGCTGAATGTGGTATAACTAAAACCAAATTTGTTAAAAAACAGGGAAACTAAATAGCCTCTCCGAAGGGGGGGGGGGGGGGGGGCATAATGGATACTTTAGCATCAACTAGTACTGATATGTTAATTCAACATGGATTACCATGGTTGGGAAAGAAAGCAGTTGAAATGGGTCGATATTATGGGTCTGAAGCACTTAGAAACCCTAAATTGCAGAAAAAAGCTATTGATTATGCTATCTCTAAAGCAACACCTTTTGTTCAAAAGACTGGATCAGAGATGTTTGATAAATTATCAACCAAAGTAAGGCCAAAAAGAAGGTACAAAACTGACCGAAAAGAACTTGATGGTGGTAATTTGAATACAATTTTGGAACAACTCGGTACACCAGGCAAGGTTGCGTCGAAGTCAATGGATGTTGTTGGAACATTAATTCCATCAACAAAGGAAGTCTTTGATAGATACAAATCTGGAGACATTGCCAAAAGTGCTTTTAGCACAGATACTGGCATATTATCGAGTCAATTTTGGTCTGGCAAGGCTGGGAAAAAGACATTAGAAAAATACAAAGATTATCCTTGTGAAAGCATGATCAAGATTGGAAGCAAATATCACAATACACCAAGTTGTTCAAGCTATGATTCAATTGGTTGGCACCCACCAAATTGGGATGAGTATGAAAAGGGAATCAAAGGACGACCCAAAAGCGGTGGTTCAATTGATATACACAAAATGATTGGTAAGCTCCCAAAACCCAAAGCTGGGTGGGTATTACCTGGTCATAAATACACTGGTCCATACAATGATTTGGAGAATCAAGTAAAATATAACCCCAAAACAGGGCAAATATTGGAAATATACGATAAACCAACAGGCAAAACAGATGCAATAGCCATGCAACATGATGTTAATTATTCAGTCTGCAAAGATGACAAAAAATGTAAATTAAAAGCTGACAAAAAGATGGTAAAGTCATTGGATGCTGTTCCATATTCCGAACGACAATGGGGACATTGGTTGGCAAGAAATGCAATAAATACAAAACAGAAACTGGGTCTTGGGGTTCCAAAAAACGTCAAAAGCCGTCGGGTAAAGAGGAAAACTGGCAAGAAAAATTAGCTGATGAGCTGCATAAACCCATAAGACGTAACTTTACTCGGCGGCGTGTTATTGTAAACAATATTGATGAAATATGGGCTGCTGACCTTGTTGAAATGCAACAATTCAGTAAATGGAATAAAGGTAATAGGTATCTTCTCACGACTATAGATGTTTTCAGTAAATACGGTTGGATTGTTCCATTAAAAGATAAAAAAGGTGAGACTATAACTAAAGCATTTCAAAGCATATTCAAAGAGGGTCGAAAACCAAAGTATCTGTGGACTGATAAAGGCTCAGAGTTCTACAACAAACATTTCAAAGACTTGCTCAAAAAACATAACATTACACTGTATTCGACTGAAAATGAAGAGAAGTCATCAGTTGTTGAGCGCTGGAATCGAACGATTAAAAATAAAATGTGGAAACGATTCACTGCTCAAGGCAATACAATGTATCTGGATATTTTGCCTGAAATATTGAATCATTATAATAACACTAAACACAGTTCAATAAAAATGACACCGACAGAAGCATCTAAGAAAAAGAATGAAGGGACTGTTTACTTCAATCTATTTGGCAATTTAACACAATCGTCATCCCAAGCAAAATTTAAAGTTGGTGAAAAGGTTAGAATATCAAAGTATAAAAGAAAGCTGTTTGATCGAGGTTATACAGAAAACTGGTCAGAAGAGGTCTTCATTATCGATAAAATACAATACACGAATCCAATCACTTATAAACTGAAAGATCTCAATAATGAAGAGATTAAAGGGAGTTTTTATGAACCAGAATTATTGAAAGCCAAACAGGAGATATTCAGAATCGATAAAGTCATCAGGAGAGATTACAAGAAGAAACAAGCTTTGGTAAAGTGGAAAGGATACAATGATACCTTTAATTCTTGGATCCCAATCAAGGATTTAGTCGATGTACAAAAATAAATAAGCTCATTTCACGGCCTCACGAATATTCGATAGCGAGTCGATCGAATAAAAAATCCATTGTTGTGTGCAAGATAAATGATATTCTTACCTGAAAAAGCGTCTACAAACATCAGAACGATGAAAGTGGAGAAATAAATGTTCAAAAATCCCAAAACAGGAGCCATAAACATGAAAACACAAGCTCTTCCCAAAATGGCAACAAAATGGCCGACACGTGTATTAACAAACTAGTGTCCAGTCCGCTTTGGGTTGTGTCATCGGGAACATGCATGAAAGCGCATGCGTGTTAATCCAAATCAAGCAATATTACGCAATATACAGAAAAATAGCACCACAAGTGTAAAAATTTCAGAACTGAGTGTAATATATAGGTAATCAGGCCATTATTATATTAGTTCACAAACTCTGGTGAAGCTTTAGGGTGGTGTCGGTTGGCCCCTGACTGAAACCTGTTTAACGGCTTGTGCAGATGGTGAATTACTGAGTAGTGTGGGATGTCTTCCAGTAGACGGTACCTCCAGGGTGAGCCCGCTCAGGCCCTACTGGTTTACAGCGGGGTGCTCAGAGTTCGTCCCAGGACTCAACCTCTATCCCAGAGGTAAACTGGGAAGGGACAGCCGCCTTGTCAGCGGCGGGAAAAAGACCTGGCTGGGGCCAGGCGAGTAAACAGCCAACCGAGCACCCCACGTTCAGGGTTTTGTCCATTTTCGTGACAAGTCGCACAACGTCACGCGTGATAGTAACGGCATCCAGTCACACAACAACCATAATGATTATTTTTTTATCCAAATTGATGTTCAAAAATATTGTATTCATCATTCAAATCAGCGATTGATGAGTTGGTTGGATTTAATCGATGATTGTTTGTGAGTTGGGGGTCAGTTGGGTGTCATTTATGAAAGTGAGAATTTAGGTTTTTGAAAAACCGAGGATAAAAATTTAGGTTTTTGAGAAACCGAGGATTTACGTTTTTTGACGTCTCCGTTGCAGGAGTCATTGTTGAATCAGGTATGAATTCAGTGAAATTTTCAAAAATGTTCCAAAAGCGGTAAATATCTAACTACTAAATTAGAGGGCTTGTAAGTAACTTCCGGGGACATACCCATACTGTGGTATTTTCACCTCCGAATAATGGCAAATATGTAGAACAGAATTATCCGCTTCAATTGGGGGATTTTTCAACGAATGGGGTAAAGAAAAATGAAAAACATTTCTTATACTCACCTCAGCTCTCTCGGAAAAAAAAATGAAGAGCGGCAAAAATTTTGACGTCCGCCCAGCATATATATCTAAAAGAGCGGGAAAAAAACGCAGGTTGCATAATATTTCCCGCGCATTTCGACAGAGGACAATGAAAGGGCTCTTTTGCTTCTTTTTTTCTTGTTTTGTTTTTGTTTTTCCTTGAGGGGGGGAGGGGGGGGGGGGGAGTGTGTGTATAATCAAAGCCGGCTGGGCCGACCCTGCTTTTCACCGAGCTAAGGTCGTGAGTTCGAGCCCCGCCGGGAGCAATTGGCGGGTTTTTTTTCTTCTTGTAACGGTAGATCTTTTTTTTCCTCCCTCTACATTGTATGTTACATATCAATAGCAAAAAAATAAAAAATAAACGTTCTCATTTTGTGTATCGCGCGATTAGCTTTTGACCGGGTTATGCAAGGGAGGGGCTAATAAACTCAGAGGAACATATGATATATGATGATGATGATGATGATGATAAAATAATCATCTCTTTATTAACATACTCCAAGCAAATTGCTATTTACAAGTTAAAAGTAGAAAAAAGAACTATTAAAACCTATTTACAGTTCATTCAAACAATAATAATAATGATTTAATAATAATCTCTTTATTAAAATATTCCAAGAAAATTGTTTTTTTTTCAAGTAAAAAGTAGAAAAAAGAGCTATTGAAACCTATTTACAATTCTTGTCGATTAAAAAAAGACTATTTTCAAGCACATTTTTTTTTTTTTTTTTTTTTGAAGGAAAAGGAAAGAAAAATCTCATCAAGTAACAATAGTATTCTTATTCGTAATAAAAAATCATATGATCATGTCATCACTAAAAATATTTTCGGAAATTAAAGTACGGTCCTTACTGACGGAAAAACAACTCTTATTAAAAGTATTAGCGGATTAAATCGGTCATTAAAAACAACTAAAACTACGAAAATTAATTAAAGAAAGGGAAAAAAAAAAGCTAAGAAATTCGTTCTCATCCTAAAATCTAGCTATTTGTTTATCGATTTCAAAGTCAGTATCTGCAATCTCGTTAGCGGTGCTCTTCGCGTACAACGTGAGCCTCTCAAGCATAGCAGCGCAGATCTCAGGAGGGCGAATGAGACTTTGGCGCGAATCCATGACATTATAATACTGTAATTCTCTCCCTTCTTGGTCGATAAAAGTTCGGCCAGTCTACTATGATATCTCATGCATTCACCTGCCATTCCTCAGGTGGTAGTAAATACCAGTGGAGTGAAGGATCCTTTTTTCCACTTCTAGCACCCTGCTGGCGTACATTCTCTTCTTCTCACTCTCATGCTGGCGGTAGATTTGTTTTGGGGTGAGGCCTCGATAAGACTCTGCATTCGGGTAACAAACCCTTACATCAAAAAAGGCAGAGCCTTGCCTTTCCCAGAAGCCACGAGCATAAATGTCGAGTCAGGCATCCGCTGCTCTGTTTGTACCGGGTGTCAGCACTTCTCCGTCGATTTCCTGAAGTACCGGTTCAATTTGGACATCATTGCACACCATCTTAAGCATTTTGGCTTCCAGATCACGCAGTTCATTATGTCTTTGAATAATGAAGCCTCCACGTCTGCATACCATGGCGTGGTCTACATCAAAAACATCTCCACATGCACAGGCAGACGGGATGTCGCTTATTTACCAATCATATCTATAATAATGATAATAATAACAACGATGATGATGATGACGATCAATAATAAAACAAACCCCGTTGATACAGGATTCCTCCTTTAGTTTTTGAAGACTACTAACAATACAGGTCCTGTTCTCTACTAAACGTAATTAAATATTATACGAAATTAAAAATCTAGAAGTATTTCATACATTGGCAGGTTATTTAATACAAAAAAAAAGCCTAGATACTATACATTGAATTGAATGAAAAAATGATCCAACCTTATTGCTAAGAGCCCCTTTATTTTATTCCTTTTAACAGAGATTCTTGTGTTTAATTCACTCGTTCCAAAATAAACTCAGGCTGATTTCCTCAGTTAATTGTATGAAACGTCTGTCACTCTGTTATGTCTTTATAGTCATACCACCGTATGTTAAAAAATCTAAATACAATGTCTTTACTAGTCCTACAGTCCTAACATATCTCCGAGGAGACCTCTCAGTATAAGCCCGGGAGTTTCTTGAGGTCTCCTCGCCACTTCTTACTTCTTTTTTTACTATTATTATTCACTGTAAACGTATGTAAGATCCTAGTCTATTATTCACTGTAACTTTCTATGAATGTATGTCGTGGTAAATAAAATAAAAAGATAAATAATCTAAGATCGACGTCATTTGTTGAACTATGATCATGAATTTAAGACCTTCTTAAGCAACATTTGACTCATGGCATGGGCAGGGGTCATGAACTAATCTTTTTCCCAGTATTCCATCATTTCTTTCATTTGGCTGTTAATTTATCTCTCTTTTCTTTTCTTTTCTTTTTTTTTTTTTTTTTTTTTTTTGTCTACCATTACTTTCTATTTATTTATTTATTTAGCTTTGTCCAATATGGACAGGGATACCGCAACAGCTGAGGCCAATTACTGCGGACCCGGGATATACGGAATATACGCACAAAGACCAGGCCACAACACCGGGAACTACGTCCCCTACTCTTTGCGAACAGTTTTTTTCTCAGCATTTTTCTAGTCGTTTCGGAAGGGTAGGGGTCGGGACGGGTTGAGGATTAGGATGGTAATATAACTCTCCTAACGACGGCTGGGTGAGATTATGTCATTTTCTTTACTCCTAATTATTTTTGGTGGTTGAGATATAGCATACTATGTTGAGGGAGAAAAAAAAGATCTACGGTTACAAGAAGAAAAACTGACAATTACTGCCGGTAAGGCTGGAACTCACGATCGACCTATTTTCTAAAAAGGTCCCGAGTTCTAGCCATTCAAAGAAGAAAAAAAAAAACTGCCAATTACTCCCGGCAAGGCTCAAACTTGCGCTAGCCCCATTTTCTAAAAAGGTCCCGAGTTCGAACCATTGCAAGAAGAAAAAAACTGCCAATTGCTCCCGCCAAGGCTTGAACTCGCGTTAGCCCTATTTTCTAAAAAGCTCCCGAGTTCGAGTCATTGCAAGAAGAAACAAAAAAACGGCAATTGCTCCCGACAAGGCTCGAATTCGCGCTAGCACCATTTTCCAAAAAGGTCGCGAGTTCGAGCCATTGCAAGAAGAAAAAAAGCTGCCAATTGCTCCCGGCAAGGCTCAAACTCGCGCTAACTCTATTTTCTTAAGAGGTCGAGAGTTCGAGCCATTGCATGAAGAAAAACTGCCAATTGCTCCCGGCAAGGCTCGAACTCACGGTAGCCTCATTTTCTGAAAAGCTTGCGAGTTCGAGCCATTGCGAGAAGAAAAAAACACTGCCAATTGCCCCCGGGAAGGCTCCAACTCGAATTAGCCCCATTTTCTAAAAAAGCCGCGAGTTCGAGCCATTGCAACAAGAAAAAAAAACTGCCAGTTGCTCCCGGGAAGGCTCGAACTCGCGATAGCCCCATTTACTAAATTCTTAAAAGGTCGAGAGTTCGAGTCATTGCATGAAGAAAAAACTGCCAATTGCTCCCGGCAAGGCTCGAACTCGCGATAGCCCTAGTTTCTAAAAAGGTCGCTAGTTCGAGCCATTGCAACAAGAAAAAAAACTGCCAATGGCTCCCACCAAGGCTTGAACTCGCGTTAGCCCTATTTTCTAAAAAGCTCCCGAGTTCGAGCCATTGCAAGAAGAAAAAAAAAAGGGCAATTGCTCCCGACAAGGCTCGAATTCGCGCTAGCACCATTTTCCAAAAAGGTCGCGAGTTCGAGCCATTGCAAGAAGGAAAAAAGCTGCCAATTGCTCCCGGCAAGGCTCGAATTCGCGCTAGCACCATTTTCCAAAAAGGTCGAGAGTTCGAGCCATTGCAAGAAGAAAAACTGCCAATTGCTCCCGGGAAGGCTCGAACTCGCGATAGCCCCATTTTCTAAATTCTTAAAAGGTCGAGAGTTCGAGCCATTGCATGAAGAAAAAACTGCCAATTGCTCCCGGCAAGGCTCGAACTCGCGATAGCCCTAGTTTCTAAAAAGGTCGCTAGTTCGAGCCATTGCAACAAGAAAAAAAACTGCCAATGGCTCCCGGGAAGGCTTGAACTCGCGTTAGCCCCATTTTCTAAAAAGCTCCCGAGTTCGAGCCATTGCAAGAAGAAAAAAAAAAGGGCAATTGCTCCCGACAAGGCTCGAATTCGCGCTAGCACCATTTTCCAAAAAGGTCGCGAGTTCGAGCCATTGCAAGAAGGAAAAAAGCTGCCAATTGCTCCCGGCAAGGCTCGAATTCGCGCTAGCACCATTTTCCAAAAAGGTCGAGAGTTCGAGCCATTGCAAGAAGAAAAACTGCCAATTGTTCCCGGGAAGGCTCGAACTCGCGATAGCCCCATTTTCTAAATTCTTAAAAGGTCGAGAGTTCGAGCCATTGCATGAAGAAAAAACTGCCAATTGCTCCCGGCAAGGCTCGAACTCGTGATAGCCCCATTTTCTTAAAAGGTCGCTAGTTCGAGCCATTGCAAGAAGTAAAAAAAAACTGCCAATTGCTCCCGGGAAGGCGCGAACTCGCGCTAGCCCCATTTTCTAAAAAGGTAGCGAGTTCGATCCATTGCAAGAAGAAAAAAAAATGTGCCAATTGCTCCCGGCAAGGCTCGAACTCGAGCTAGCCCCATTTCCTAAAAAGGTCGCGAGTTCGAGCCATTGCAACAAGAAAAGAAAACTGCCAGTTGCTCCCGGGAAGGCTGGAACTCGCGCTAGCCCCATTTTCTAAAAAGTTCGGGGGTTCGAGCCATTGCAAGAAGAAGAAAAAAACTGCCAATATTCACACCAAGCCATGTGACACCAAACTGAAAACGATTGCTTTCAAGCGTTCAACAAACGGCAACTTGTTGAACGGAATAGAGCTTGACTCTGTCCCGTCCAGCATGTTGAATGGCATATTTCAACATTCAACAGCACACACCGCTCGACATTTGTTGGACAGCAGTAGCAACATTTGTTTTCCAATTTTCTGTTTGAAGTAGTACAGAGTTTTGCGAAAGTACTTAATATCACTCAAAACAATGAAAGCTAGAGAGGAGCTTATATCCGAGCGGGCTCATAATCGGATGCAGTTTTTGGTATACAGGTAGATGGGTCTATAACCCGGGGGGGGGGGGGGGGGCTTACAAGCAGCAGTTTACAGAAAGCGGATATTTTTAACATCATTATATCTCGTCTTATAAATATGTTGTGTACATTCTTGAGTCGGCCAGAGTGGCTAACATAATAAAGTCTATGACGCAAATTACATGTGCCTTTGTATGTTGTTTCGAGCATGGTTTCGATACTCATTATTTGTTGCCGTGCGTTTCTTTAGGGAATGATAAAACTTGTTTAAAAGACTGGCGTCATTGTTTGTTTCATAGCTTCGCTGGCTGACATCCGTTGAATATTTCAAATCTCTTGCTTCCGTTTGATATACTTCCAGGCTCTGCATGGGAGGCTGAAAGACAATATACAGCAAGATAAAAGCAGATTGTTTGCCATCCACTTTCTCATTTAATTTAAGCAATTCATGGCATGGCACCAGACTACATCTGTAAACAAAGAACATCCACTAGATATGCACTGAGGTCAACTCAAAAATTCCACATGGCAAGATGCTCACACCACTTGAAGCGCTTCTGCTCTTCTGAGTTGTGCCAAGCTTAGAAGACTTGAGGCAGACAAAGGAATGAGATAATGGTACCGTTAAATGCCAAAAATTGTTAGACAAACATATGCATGTACATACCTGGTAGGAAGGATTAAACACATCTGAGCGGCCATTTAGTCGTGAAATACTATGTGAGAGTTGTCCATGTACACAAAGAACTGGTATCGCCAGAAAAATAAAACAAAGGATGGAGCTAACCATATTCCGACTACAAATGAGACTTTTTTCGACTTTAACGCATTTAGAGCTATCGCTGGTTTGAAAGTTGACAGAAGCCATGAACGTGTTTAAATATACCATAAATTTAATTCAGACTACGGAAGGACGCGGATACGGGGGAGTTGCAACGCAATTAGTTTAATTTCCGCAGTCAACAGCTGTATTGTTGATCTTCGTGAAGTTTTCTTTTCTTGGAAATTTCCTTTTCCTGCTCTTTCAAAGAAAGATTGTTTTATTCATCTCAGACAGGAAGACGAAAGACAATTGAGAAGTTAACGTAAGGGAGTGTAGCAAAATCAAATTTATCATTAGCGTAACACAATCTTAGCAGGAGCATCAAAGCTTTGAACCAAACTTTGATTCGATGAAACTGATTTTTAAACATAAGTGTGCGATGCTATTAAAAACATTACGTATTTATTGTTTTGTGTTAAGTGCTTTTCCGTCTTCTTTTTTCAAGATAATAAGACCTGCTTTTACTCACTGATAGTGCTTTCTCCCATCTGCAGCAGAAACTGAGTCCGTTTTGCTGCTCTCAACTCTTTGCCTTAAATGAAAGACTACACGATTGATCCTTTTCTGAGAAAAAAGCATTGTAATGATCCTCACCTGACTATATCCTTGGCAAAAAAGAGGGATGCCCGAGTTGTTTCTTTTCGATTGAACTATCTATTGCTTGTTATTTTTTCACAGTTTGAAAACCCGAATTGCTTCCTAGTAAGGCGGATAGAAAAGAACTCTAAAAAAACACCAACTCATTCTGCAATTTTCAGGATCAAATTGTCTCGTTTTCATTACAAATCAACAATAGCTGAATTTAAACAAATTTCAATTCAAAGTTTCTTATGCTGGCAAATTTCATGCCACTTATGCAAAGCTTTGGCGATAACGGTAACATTAAATTGAAGCTTTGCTAAAAGGAGACACGCCAATTATTCTATTTGGAAACTGTTGTGAGCATGGGTGAAGTCTAATTTTTCTCAGTGCTAATTCAAAACTGCAGTACTTCGGGAGCTGAATTTCCATCAATCTCTGCTCGCCTGATGAAGTTGTAGCCAAAGTTCTCCTTTTGCTGACCACTTTCCATTTCGCCCACATATTAATTAATTCTTCTCCACGCTTACCCGGCCATTTAGAGACAGACACCTTTATTTATTCATAAAGCTCAGGGTAGTCCCTTCAGGAGCTTAAATGATTGATTTAACCTTAATATGTTAATTTACGTTGCAAGAAAACTAAGCGAACTCAAACAGCGATAAATCTAAACAAAACGATAGTGACGCAGCTTCTAGCCTTTATACACACTTCTCCTATTTCCTTTCGTCTCTTCCGCATGAACCAACGCCTCCACGCAGACATGGCTTGGATAAATTATGCTCGTAAATTGGTGTATTATGCCTGCCGACAGTGCTCGTAAAAATCGCTTATTATGCTCAAAATTCTGCTTGGGCAACAAAATTATGCCCGATACAATATTACCTGGCATTCCTTGTGTAGTAAAATTCTACGGAAACATTACTTTCAAAGATACGGTTTAAATTTTGTAATACCGCTGGCTCGTGGGTTGGGGGGGGGGGGGGGGGGTGGCGGGGTGACCCAAGTGGAGAGTGCAAGCGCTTACCCAGGTAAGGTCATGCGAGATTCTTTGAAATTTTTTTGAATTTATTTTTTTCAGCTGTTTTGTATATCTTTTTGTACTACCGATTTTTCTCTGTGTGGTCTGTTCACATTCTGCTCGAAAATGTGATATTATGCAGAAAGAATGCTCGCTGCCACAAGCAGTGAATTATGTTCGAACTTATGCCGGCATTAGTTAGCCTAACGAAGAGACTTGGATAATTTCTTTTTTTAAATAATTGGTTTTCCATTTTCTCTGTTTTCTCGTTTAAAGTGCTGTAAAACACATCAACTGCTGGTGGTTTTCCGATTCGCGCACTCGCTCATTAATACACTTTCACATGCTTTTCCACTCATCATAAGCAACCCTTTGCTGGAGTTAGACGTGTAATCCATCCAAATATAGATAAGCATTAGACTAAATACTCTCATGTTAAATAATTTACTTTATTTTTGTATGGCAATCTAATTTAACAAACTTATAATTCTTTGCAGTGATGTTTGGTTGTTTTGTCAAGCTATAACAATCAGTTTCTCGGATCGTATCACACTCTTATTCCGGATGGTCACTTAATCTCAAATTTATTTCTGTTCCTCTACGACCTGAATCGACACATACTGGCTTTGGCGGCCTCAAAATGCAAACTGAGTAATTCATTAATTGTCGAAGTCATAATTATAATTTATTACGCGGTTCTTTTTGTCTTGAAAGCTCTTGAGCGCAGGTATGGCGTCATGTAAGCGTTTCCACCGAGTCCTTGTCTGCTTTCTGTTGTTGCTCTCGATATCCGCTCAGATAATTTGCGCTTCTTGTTTCTTTGTAACCTGGAGTATCCTGTAAAATAACCACAGTTAGGTTCTGAAAGCTGTCGGTCATATTCTAAGGTATTTTGACATGCTCTCGAAATTGAAGCCCTGAAATTAAAAAAAAATGTCGATTGCAAACTTGGTTCGAGTTGGGCAAGAGTTGTTTACAAAGGTACAGTGAAATTGTGCTTGGGTGTTCCATCATTTCGATTTTTTAGTTGCTAGCATAACAGCTTTAGTTTACTGATTGATAAAACTGTTTAACCGTAAATAACACAATGAATTTATTACCTCTGTGAGAAGGTTGGGAATAAAAATCAATCACTAGTTGTCAGTAGAACTTTTGCTGTATTAATTCATTATTCAAAATTTTCTAAGTAACAACTTCCGATCTCTGTAAGAGGCTTGATCTATCAAACCAAACGAAATGAAGCAGCGCCTGTTGCAGTAAGAGCGAGGTATGTGTTTGATGAGAACAACTGTACCTTGTAAAGTGTACGCCTTCCAAAGGGCTTCCCAATCGCTAGCTGGCTGTGTGCAAGTTGAAAACTTAAGCATAACAGTATCAAGCAAGTCACAGTTCTGTCCATGATTGATCAGAGAAAAAGGAGAGATAAAAGTGCTTCGGGACGTTGTTTACATGTATGCTTTTTAGCAAGCGATTGACTCATTTTATACACTTCGAAATTCTAAAGCTTAGCATGGTAAGAAACACTCTTAAATGAAGGAAAAGTTGAAGGCACGCTTTCATTCTCTTCTCTAGGATCCCCACTGTTAATAATTTTCATGATAAATCCGAATTGGATGCCTTTCTTCTTTCCCCTATTACAAAGTGTCCTTTGTTTTGAAGTTTCACTGACACTCCTATTTTTCTTTACAAAAAATACAACAGTATCCTCCGCGGTGTGGGAAAGTAAAAGCACGTGAGGAAAACTCAGGAGCAATAAGAAAATCAAATAGCATATCACAAATCTGCCCATTCTTGAAAAATCTATGCACAAAGAAAGATACCGTTTGAGATTTTGAAGAAGCGCGTTTCACGCCAGTATATATAAATGGCTCTTTGTATACCGGCGGTGAAAAGGAGCGTAAAAGCTAGTCCAATTTTGCGAACTTGTTCCAGATTCAAATTTAGAATCATTTTCGTGTTTAATTTGTGGAGGGTGGTTATTGTTTCTACGCCAAAAACTCATCTTACATTTTTCCGCTACCCAGAGATAATGAGCCCACTATTTTAATAACCAAATCTTTGTCTAATCTTTTAATCTTTAATCTAAGATAAATGAAATACAGAACGAATCCATCGCGCTGCGGGAGAACGGAACCCTCTCCAAGTGAGGTGTAGAAAATAAAATTTACAATTACATCATGATTTTTAACTAATTACAGAGCAATTAAATTACTGACTACAAGAATAAAATTTACGCGGAACCTCCATCGGAGGCAAAATTGAAAACCACGGCTTAATTGCAACAGTAAATGCAAGGGCACATCAGTTTTCCTTTTCAGCCTTTAACTTGTTGAGACAAATCTTGTGTTCTCATTTTTAATGAAAGCGATAGATACTGAGCGTACTTAACTGTGGTAACGTTTGTTGCACTATACAAAGTTTAGAACTAGCTGGCTGTTACTTTTGGGTCTGTGGCTGAAATCCTAAAGCCTGGTCATTCAAATGAAATATTTAAGTGGTTACGCTAAATATCATTAAATTAAGGGAGAAGTGTGTGTGTGTGTGTGTGTGCGTGTCAAAAATATCCTTTTCACTTCCTTTTTTTCCTCAGATTGTTACAAGGTATCACAGTTCATTTCACCAAAATACATCTCAGGTGATCTTAGTTTCTGCTTCTAATTCTTTTATTGTCGCACTTGTTTAGTATTTCTTTAATGTTGTTAGTATAATACAGTGAAACCTCGCTTTACAGACCCACGCTTTGGAAGGACGGACAGTTGTGTTTGATTAAACGAAAAGCTCTTATATTGTCTTACATTAGCCCGCTTTATACGGACAACGGACACTTTTTTCAAAGTTAAACTCGACGGCCGTTTACGGACACGGGCTGTCTGTGCACTGTTTTTAAACAGTGCGAAAACTGTTTTTAAACAGTGTGAAGAGAATTTAAAAATTGTCTAATATTCAGTCCGTCTGGCTGAACCACAAACTGAAAATGTCAGTGCAGAGCAAAGTCACTGACTACATAGATCACGTTGGTGGCGTTGGAAGCACTGCCAGTGAGAGAGCATTAATTTAAAGGGGTCTTAATGGGGTTAACCGTCGGCCGTCAAACCGCCTACAATTTTATCCGTCATCCGTCAACCGTAAAAAAAAAGAGCAATTTGTACCGCCAACCGTCAAAAAAGCCGTTATTACTAGCCGTCAAACGGTTTCAAGGTCTTTCAAACATCACTATTTCAGCTGCTTATCCCGGACTTTTGAGTGGCTCTCAAAGAATCATTGTAACCGTTAAAGTAAGTTTCCATGTTCCCAAATATACTCAATTTATAGTCTTTTATTTGCATCTACATTGACATCACAGCTAACTTCCTTCTACTGAGAAGTACTTCTTGGTTTCAAAATGTTAATGATTTACTACATTGATAACGTTAACAATTTCATGACCAAAAAAACAACAACAACCGGAAGGACAGTTTAACTTTAACTCATGGAAGAAAGTTCCCCTTGACATTAGGCGTCAACTGTCAAAATCGGTAAAATTTAACCGTCAACCGTCAAGCTATCACCCCATTGAGACCCAGTCTAATTTTTGTGCGAGACTATTTCAATAAGCGCAAGGTTTCCTCAATTTGAACTTAAGTTACAATTAAGACATTAAAAATCATTCTGTTGCTTTTAGTCGTTGCACCATCGTTCGAGGGACTATGATTGCACCGATAAAACATGTGCCCGTGACATGTATTCTGAGAGCCGGCTTAATACGGACACCCGGATAATACGGACACTTTTGGCGTCCGTATTAAACGGGTTCCCCTGTGCGAGCTTTTTAATTATTTTAAGGAAAGTTTAAAGCGGATAATAACGCTAAACTATAAGCTTAAAGAAAGATGCCAAGCAAAACACATGTTCAGTTAGAGAGCGTACTAAAACGAATACTACATTTCAGACTTTCGTTGCAGCTAGCGATGGTTCACAAAGGGACGTTAAAAATTAAGGAACTAGACTTGAACTTATTGTTACATGTTTTGTAAATTGCACATAAAATTGTTGCTACCTGCAAATCGGGAAAATTTGTAATCGAGGCGGGTTTAAAAGGAAGAAACACCTCGAGTAGTTTTGTCCTCTTGGATCAAAATGTGCTAAATCGTTAAAACTAAGAGAGATATCAAGTGATTTTACTCCAGGCCCCAGTTGTTCAAAGGCCGGATAAGTTTATCCGCTGGATAAGGCACTATTCAAGGTCTAAAATATACTTCACGTTAAATGTTGTCCAAGGTTGTCGTACACTCCCAAACTTAACTCTGGTTAGAGTCTGCATATTCACTTGTACAAGAGGAAATACTGAAATCTTTGCACAGATTGAAACTGTAGGATAGTGACTTATCCACTGGATAAAGTTATCCGGCCTTTGAACAACTGGACCCAGACCTGTATGTTTGATCACCTAGTGATATTAATGGGAATGGGAACTTCAGTGGCACATCCACAGAATGGCTATTCGTCCACTGTTTCCAGGTCGAATTGGAATTTGGAAATGTTGGTTTTTGTGGAGGGATCGAGGAAAACCGGAGTACCCGGAGAAAAAACCCTCGGAGCAGGGACGAGAACCAACAACAAACTCAACCCGGATATGGCGTCAACTCCGGGAATCGAACCCGGGCACATTGATGGGAAGCGAGTGCTTTCACCACTGCGCCATCCCTGCTCCCCTAAGCAGAATTGAGATGCAGAGAAATTAAATGTGGTCTCTATGACGACCTAAAGGTAAAGTAAAGCGAAAAATTGGCAACATAGCCCTTTGACAATTTAATTGGCTCCTCTGACATGACTAGTGGAGGTGCAGTGGGTCGGTCGGACTTTTGTGTAACCGTAATTGGTTTGAGTGCAATATCAGACCCCGTGGTTTCTTGAATAAAAGTTTTGCTTTTTTCTCCTAGGTTGTTTAAATTGGCAACAGCCGCCTGGTTGATTCAGCTGGTAGGACTCCAAACTGCTGATTGGATGGTCGTGGGTTCAAATCTTATCTCCAGGCCAACATTCATGGTCGGAAATTATCTGAGGTGAGTATTGATGAAAATTATCTGAAGTGAGTATTGATGAAAGTTTATAAATAATCATTTCCGAGTTGCCTTGAACTTCATCATGAAAGCGAGGCTTCGTGTATAGTTTTTTATTACGAAAATAAGTTTCTATTCATATGCAAACAAAACTAATTTTCACATTGAAAACTTTGTACTTCTCCTCGCTTTCGTAATGAGGCTCAAAGTTTGCAAATGGCCTATTCACTAATTAAAAAAGGCTAGGCGCTCCCCTTACTACGACGTTTTGAAAAAAGTTGGACCTTCAGTGGGGCATATCACAGCATAGAAATGGCGGTCGATCTCAAATAGGGACGTAAAAGAACCACTGACGAGAAACCTGGCAGGGGCCCATGACCCTGGCTGTGACCGCCCTCAGTATCATGCATCCCTTTTGTGGATTGGTGGGCGGTGTGATAATTACCGCAAATTGGCTGATGGCGGCAGACAGAGCCGCCTTTAACATAGCCAGCGTCCGACCTCGTTCTCATATTCAGGGCCCAGTTGTTCAAAGCCCGATTAAGCTAATCCTGGGTTAACGTGAACTTTGATTCCAGTTTATTTACTAACCCATACGAATTCTTCCAAAAGATTTTTGTCCCTCAGTTTTGCCTTAAACTTTTCTTCACCGTTAGCTCAAAATTAGCCTTAAAAACATTCTTGACCAACAAGATGAAAACGTTGGTTAACTTTTAATCGTGGATTAGCGTTAATCGGCTTTCGAACAACCTGGCCCAGGGGTTGTAGTTGTCTTGTAAAGTGCCATCAAGCGTACGTGAACGTACGTTTATGTGTTTCAGTCAAACCAGCGAACCGACGGAAAACGTGACAAAATATTGAAAATGAGTAGCAGTGCGGATTCTTAGTTTATCTTAGAAATAGTAATGATGTAATTTTGTATAGTTATCTTGTTTATTTACACTTTACTTGATTGGGTTTAGTGCTTTTCAACAGACCTTAATATATCGTCATATTTGTGTAATCTAGTATCGTAATCCAGCTTACCGTACATGAGTTAGTAATAGTAGTTTTTCCATCATAAATTTTTAAATGTTCCAACTGAATTGTGTATGTTATCCCAGTCGCTGAAAGTTTTATGCATAAACGTTTTTTTTTCTTTTTCTTTTTTAACCCCCGATTAGTTTTCCGCACTCTCATTGGACGAAACACGTCACGGGTATAAAATCGGACGGCGGTTTTTAGACATAAGAATAGTCCGATTTGCAACGAAAAAAGCATCCAAGAAACGTCGCATTTTTTGGGTTATCGCTACTCTTATTACAGTATGATGAATTGCATTTCGGCAATTATGCCGTGATAATCACTGCTCCTTGTGTCCCACAGTAAAGTGGGGGCGTTTCAGAAATTAATCAGAGCGTTATAAATGAACTTAAAAATAAATCCCCTTTCCGGCTTGCTGTTATATCGAATGGTAATGCCTTTAGCTGAAACACTATCCTCAAAACTTCGCAGTTGCCCTCAAAGCTTTGCCTATGACCAACTGTTCATTTTTCAGACGATCGCCTCTGGCTATCCTATATATACCAGTCGCCTGAAGGGATTTATGTACTAAAAATACATTTTTATCTTAGATAATTATATGCACACCATAATTCACTTTCATCAGATGATTTTCCAATAAATCTTTATCATGTTTTATTGTTTTATTTACAACTCATACAGAGAGGAGTAGTCGTACACCTAATTGCCTGTTTCTGCCTGAGGCCAGCGAGTTCAAGCTCCGTCGAGTAGGTTGCCTGTGGCTCGTGTGATCTTATTTTTACTCTACTCGATGTGTTAATGAGTGAAATACAAAACCGTTAGTACACAAAACAATTTCAATCACCAGATTGGATAGGTTGTCAGTTGGACATTATTCTCATAATATATCTTAGGTTTTGTGACAGCAAAGGTAATCAATTATTAAAACTCCTATTTCTTTTTATTAATACGGAGCGAATTACATAAACGACAGAGAAAAGTTTACGGTAACGTATAATAAATTTCCCCTTTTTTAGGCTAAGAAAGTTTTAAAAAAATAACCTCGGCTTCCATTTCAGACAACTTTTCGTAACTGAGATAATGGCGTCTTGTACTGTTTGCATTATTTTTACAGTAATAATATTCATGTTGGAAGTTTATTTACAAAGATCACCTACAGAGATAGCGAGCCTCGAATAGAATAAGCTAATGTGGCAGTAGCAAACACTTTTAAATCCTGTCACCAGAAAAACCATTTCAGAAATGTGAGAAAACTGCAGCGTATGTGTTGACTTTCTGTGTGAAAAAAAATTGTTGTTTTCTGAAGAATGACCAAGCTGGTGTAGGCTGAAAATTCATCATGTTTGTAATCAAAAATTCTCATTTTAATTAGTTTTTTTATATTATTTCTTCGACAAGTCATTTCTTATGTCTTTAATATTAAAATTGGCATGGGGACAAGCAGGTCTTTTTTGTTTATTTAGGTAATGACACCCAGCTGAAGGTTTCAGTAGGTTGGAAAACTCTATTTCATGCAGTCGTGTTCGGTTATCTAACATCATCTCAGTCTTTTGTTCCTGTTTTGGGAGCCTGATTAGAGTACACACATTGCCGACAGGTAAGCAAGGTACAAAAGCCCAACAGTAATTTGAAAAAAAACAATCAAGCCAACCCTGATGTAAGCCTTAATTACGAATTAAATCCATACATGGTTTAATTTTTAGACTTAAAATTTGCAGTGTTTTTGTCCTTGGCAACTGATCTAAGTGACTAAAATTCACAAAAGCAAAGGGATTCTCAAAGAAAAGTAACAAACAGGTGAGTGATAATTACCTTCTTCTGAGTTCGTTGTTTTGGTATACAATTTCAATTTAATTTAATACTCGCTTATCCTTTAGCGATCGATAAGGCCTCCTTGCCGTTAGGTGCAAAACTGCCTTGAATTGTTTACGCCGTTTAATTCTTTAAAGGAAACTAGCCTTGCTTTCTTACGAAAACTTTTGTTTTCGAAACGGTTTGTGTGTGAATTTTACTTGTTCAGTTTATGTCGTACTAGTCATCCAGTCTATCAACCCTTAACGCTTCGACGAGAAACGGAAATTTTATATTATGTATTTCCGCTTTCCTAGTCAAAGAGTCTTCTAGTATTTTATCAAGTTTAAGGCAAAATATTTTCTGTGTTAAATATAATATCTGAGTTGTCTATAAAGCCACCCTAACCAGTATTTAGATCTACGCCTTCCACCAAAAATTCTTCCATTAAAAATTTACAAATCAGCTTCATTGCAGTCCAGTGTTCTGATTATGATATTAGATTTTCGTACATAAAACGCAGAACTGATGATAAGTATAATAAGCGAAGTAACTGATATCGTTCTCAAACGTGATATCTTATTGCTTACGGAGTAATCATAACTACTAAATCCGGTTTCGAAATAAAATTTTAAACGTTCACGACCCTACTTACAAACATACACACAATTTATAACTGTAGATAGCCGGCTGCCTCTAAAATAGAATGGAAATTATGTAAGAGCCCAAAAGCTTCACGATAAAAAATTTATCAACAAATCTTTTATCGTTTGTTTTTGCTATAAAAAAAAATACAAACTCCCCAAAGGGTCGGTTTCATTGACTCACAGCGTTTCTTTTTAAGTTTTTATTGAGCAACAAGACCATTTCTTAATGACAGTTTTTGTTAGCTGTAGTTACCGTTGCCACCCTACTGCGACATTTCAATAAATGTGAAATAGTTTGCTGCTCCAAAGCAATTCCTGTTTATTGGAGATCGGTTGTAACGGGAAGCAGATTAATGTTTTGGATACGCAGAACCAGGAAAAGCTGTTTTGGTGAGTGCTAATGAAATTTGCGGGGGTTTTAATGATATACAAAGCACAAGACTTGACCCTTCTGGCGAAAACCAACAAAGCAAACATTTCAAAAAATCAAATTTAGCTGAAATGATGTATAATTTGCTTCAAAATACAACACACGAAAATAACTGCAACTGAATTAATCAGCTACTCAAATGTCACGTAACAGTTAATGAGCAAACTTCTAATGCTTTTGAAAATTCTCGGCAAAGTAATGAAAAATAAACTCTTTTCTACGCACAGGAAATGGGAAATTTTAAGTTTATTTGCTTAATGCTGTACGTTAACAACGCACAATGTTCAGCCTACAAAATCAGAGGTCTTTACCGCTGTAAATCTCAATCGGAAAGCTTGATATGGAACGAACGAGCCCTTGCTTTCATAAATGGCATGCACGTACAAATGATCAGATATCTTTCGAAAGGATTTATTAGGATTTTAAACAAAAAGTCGAGCAGACAAAAGTATTATCACCTGTGACAAAACACATGTCTTTCAGTCAGTCACAGAGCAATGTATTTGATAACTCCAGTTATAATTGCAGTTGATCATCGCGTTTCACATGTGTCCCATCCTTTATTTATTTAAAGAAAAACCGTTATTTGGCTCAGTACAAAGTTGATGTTTTTAATATACTTGTACGTGTAACCCATGTATAGAAGTTACGTCATCAGCTAAGGAAAAACTCCTCGATTCAGGTTGACCGGAAAGACATCTGAATGATGTTGAGAGGTATGCTGGCAAGGCACGTAGGAACTGTAAAGAAAACAGTAGCTAGTTTGAAAATGCGTTCAACAAGCTCCCTCCAAATCCCATCAAGAAAGTTTCACAAAACCAACAAATTAAAACCAAACCAAAAACAATTTTTGGGACTGTATTTCCAAATCAGCTTGTACAACAGTATACTGACAAAAACCAGCAAAATACAAGAACGAAACCAAAAAAGTATCATGTGTTCTCATTCGGGCTTTGCCTCAATTTCTGTTTCATTTAAATTGCTTTAAATGTCACTGAAATGTCACATTCGTCCATTTGCGGCTGTAACAACTATATTATACCAACGCAACACATGAATTACTGTTGTGGAACATTATTTATAATAATTTCCATTACCAAAGCTTTGTTGAAACTGAAAAAAGTTGTCCAAGTTAAAGGAGTTGCCTTAATTCATTTTGCTTCAAGAAGGTGTATCCACAAAATGAAAACAAGCTGTGCAAAAATGGTCACCAATTACCACGGGAAAATTAATTCCACATCTTATGTGATAAATAAAAGAGTCTGTCACTAACAGTTTGAAAATTTCCTTGACTATGAAAGTGATTGTATAGAGAGGCCGCTGATAGGCTGTAGAAAACGTATATCCAAACAAAATCACGGACTATTCAAAATTAGACTTTTAATGGCAGAAAAAAGGTCGTTATATCAGCACCTTAAATTTCGTGTGAAGTGCGCCAACGTTTCTTGTGTAAAAAGTTGTGATGGAAAACTTATCAACCAAACTGAATCAGTCGAAATAACTTTGGGGAATATTTTATAATGAGTTTAATGCTCGCTGACATGATCATAGTGCTCTTGTTATTCAATTTCCAAGAGTGCTCCCTGCAGTGTGTAAATATCATTTCGCCGTTGTTTTTCTACTTGATAACAAAAATGTCAAGTCACTGGCGATGGAAATTCTAGTATAAATGTTAACTGAAAATCGTTGCCTTTGGCTGAAAAGGAAACCTCATTTTCTCAAAATCGTGCTGACTATTCAAAGAGTACCTTTTTATGTGCGCTGATGACGTATTATATCAGCCCATAAACCTTAATATGTGACCTTAACGATGTGTTAGAGTAATATTCATATAAATAAGCTTATGGTGATTGCCATCAATATTGCTTTCTTTGAAGCTTTTTGGATATTAAGAAACTTTTTTTCTCCGTTCCACCTTCATTGTAATAAAGGACAGGAGACACTTCTCACAAGAAACTAATTTTATTTAAAAGTAAGAGCAGGATCAAACATTTCGATTCACTGTGATTTTCCATGTGTACGTACAAATAATTTTCCAGGTTTAATTTTCTTAGCATAAGAGCGGATTTTTCTTTTGCGTTCTACCATTTATAAAAATGCATTTGTTTGCTTTTACCCTCCAGATCAACAGCCGGCAGCGATATGGAGATAGAATTAAAAGGAATTAAAGAAAAACGAGATCACTGCGTTGAAGAAGTGAAAGAAGCTTGGCAGTCAGAGAAAGATGAAGCCTCGCGTGTGATGAAAGATTTTGGCTCGTACACCACGCTACATGGCTTCCATTTCATATTTGACTCCGGATCCCTGATACGCAGACTTATCTGGGTCACGCTGATATTGCTGGGTATATGCTTCCTTTTTTTTCAGTTCCGAGATAATTATCGCAAGTTAAATAGCAATCAAAGCGTCATAAGCAAAGACATCGAGCACCCCGACAAGCTCCTGTTCCCAGCCATAACAATTTGCAACCAGAACATGATGAGAAGAAGTAAAATCATTGGCACAGACGCACAGACATTTCTTGACCAACAAGATTATCTGAAGTTTCACGTCTTGGGCGAAGGCCTCTTGCATAAAGACATCGATCCATCGTTTAACATTGAAGAAAGTGTGAAAAATAACAGCCATGTTCTGTCTGAGATGCTGAAGACTTGCAACTGGGAAAATCAACCATGCTCTGCTGCCAACTTCACTTCAGTCCTCTCTTATATGGTAAGAAATTTTATTTATCTTTTTTATCTTATGAAAATCACTGAGTCTACGAGATAACGAAGAAGCCCTTTTGTTATTACGGCTGTTGTTATTTTTGTTTTATTTCTGTGTTCACGTCCACTCAACATGATTAAGGTGTTTATTGATTTAAGAGTTACCTGTACAGGCGAGGAAACCAGGGCTCCGTTTAATAAAACTTTTATACTTGATGTTAAGAAGTGGGCCGTTAGTTTTGCATGCGCACACAAAACTAAACTCAATAAAAAGTTAAAAAATAAGTTCAGTAATCGTCGTTTAAAGCTTCTAAAAATGTTTATTGGTTTCGTTTGCTGCGTACATAAAAAGTGTTTAATAGCAAGGAATGACCCAGACTTATAGGTGCACGAGTAAATGTTTTATTAAATTAGCCCTGTACAACCGTCTCCCTTTTTAAAGAAAATAAGACCTAAGAAGCCGACGTATTTTTCTTCGCCTTTTCTCACCCCTATTTATTCGCCTTTCTCCTTTCCTCCTAATAACAAAAACTAATCTGCCAGAGAATTGATGCTAACATGCCGGTTTCTCGCTATTTCGATATTCCACAGTGGTTTTTCGTGTGCGGAGGAAGAAACCTGTATGGACAAAAATATGAATAGGATTTTTCGATACTCAGAATGAAACAACTGAGGAATAGAGAAACGGCGAGACTAAAGTGTTCCTGTATTGACGTCACAGTCCTACTATCCCCAGTTTCCAGTCTTGCGCGATACGTACTGTACCCAACCGGAAGTGAAATTTGACGCTTTTATACGCCTCATACTAGGGAACAACCTTCTCCCTTTTAAAAAAGAAAATAAGACCTAAGAAGCCGACGTGGTTTTCTTCGCCTTTTCCCATCAGATGAAAAAGGTAATTACCAGAAATGAGGTAGACACAGCTCTCAGAATGCAGGATAAACTGTACTGTAAAAGGTTGAAAAGTCAGCGGAAGGAAAAAGTCATCGTTTTGTTTCGTTTTTCAGCGAGGTACTTGTTACACGTTCAACTCTGGTCAGGAAGGTCACCCAAACCTTTACGTGACCGCCGCAGGTAAATTGAAAGCACTGTCACTTAACCTGGATGCACAGCCCGAGGAGTATTATGGGCCATACAGCTATGACGCAACAGGTTTTAAGATTCTGGTACATGATCAGAGTGATTTGTATCCCAACATTGAAGACTTTGCATTGGACATACCACCCGGTTTCACTACTAATATACGCGTGCGCAGAACGAAGGTGAGTTCTCAGTTAACTCCTGACAGGGATATGCACTTTTATGAAATCAGAGGGCGCTGCATCTGTATATTAAGAGTGTTAATTCTCTTATTTCCGCAACGTTAATTCATATTAACACTTTTTGGACTCAAAACGTCTGAGTGCATTTCTAAGGTGAAGGCAATTTTACATTTAAAACAAATTTTATTTGAATAAATGGTTAACAATAGTGAAGTTATTTAAGTCTCACTCTCGGCCAATGTTTGGTTCAGTGTTTTTCGCGCTAACAAAATTCGGTCTCATTATTAGCCTGCTTTTCCTCGATCGTTTCCTTTAACTTTCAAGAACTAGAACAACAAATAATTAACCGAAATGTGTTTTCTTCATTTAAATACGCTGTGGTTGCAGATGATCAGTCTGCCAAAACCGTTCAAATCTGCATGCGACGAGAAGAACCTGGAACCACATTACAAAGTTTACTCCGAATACGCATGTCTGGTTGACTGTTACACCAGGATATCTGTGAATGCGTGCAGCTGCAGAATGCTGTCAATGCCTCCTATTGGTAAGAGATGACGTTTTGCATTATAGGGTGGATTTCTAATGTATTTAGTAAAAAGAGGATGATCTCCTCATTTTCAATGAGCCAAAAAGAGGTCAAAACACAAGGTGGAATTGGTGCTACGTGCGAGAAAACATACAAACGCAGCCAAACGTAGGAAAACGCACAACCGGCGCCAAACGCAGCAAGACATGGAGCATGCGTGGCCTGGCGTTCGTGGTTGACTATGGTGGTAATTGAGCATGGGAGGGGTACAAATGAATATTGTGCCGCTAGCACTATGCCGAGATCACAAATGATGTATGAGAGAAATGACTCTGTAGCGTATGTTAAAGTGCTACAGTGAACCCATAATTCCTACTAAGCATAAGCCCTAGTAAGGAAATTGGACACCTCATGAGAAAAAGAAAAAAGCTTTGACTTTGACGGAAATCAAACACACGACCTCCAGATTTGATCGTCAATCCGTTGCTCTGCCGACTGAGCTGCATGGCCAGACGGCAGCTTGTCGTGGGTTTGTTTCCCGCCGAGGTCAAAGATTTTATTTCTTTGTCTCGTGCGGTCTGCAATTTCCTTTCTAGAGTTAATGCTCAGTAGGATTTTCATGGGTTCATTTAGCACTTTAACAAAGAGTTAATTCCCTTATTCATTATTTGTACCTGTATGGTGTAGGAGGAACTGACAGTTAATTTGTAGAGAAAACCATGTGAAAATTTTAAAACCTTCGTCATTTTCCAATCTATATTTCACATAAGTACATTTATATCCATTGCTCTGGAAACTGCTTACTTTAGACATTTCGACAGGTGGAGTTAACGAAACGAGATTTTGCAGCGCAAAGGAACTCATCAACTGTGTGTTCCCAGTTGTTGGTAAGTGAGCAATCAAAAATTTACCTTTGCCAAGTGTGAGAAAGGAAAAAACGTACGTGAGAAGACCACGATTGGTCTGGATAGTTTGATTGATTGATTGATGGATGGATGGATGGATGGATGGATGGATGGATGGATGGATGGATGGATGGATGGATGGATGGATGGATGGATGGGTAGATTCATGTTCCTTTTTGTAACGTGTTTTGTTCCTTTTTGTAACTTGTGTTCCTTTTCGTAACTTTTGTTTGGTTACGAAAAGGAACAGGTGGTCCTTTTGGTAACCTAAGGTTACAAAAAGGAACAAGTGTTCCTTTTTGTAACCTACTAAAGTTACCAAAAGGAACACTTGTTCCTTTTTGTAACCTCATTAAGTTACGAAAAGGGATAAGTGTTCCTTTTGGTAACTTTGGTAGGTAACAAAAACGAACAAGTGTTGTAGACTAAAGATAAGACTGTTTGAGGTTACTCCAAACCTTCGCGGGTGCCTTCCCGAAAAAAAGTCGTACGCGCGTTATTTTTAAGGAAACCACTACAATCTATATATCGATAAAAAGCTTATTTAATGCAGAATTCGATACAATTATAAGCTATTCTGGTTATTCCTCTGCTAAGGCAAAGGAAGCCGGTAAACAGTAAAATGACAGAGCGCCATTCCGTCGAATTAATCGGTTATCAAACGTGGGCTCTGACGAAATGTAGCTGCACAGTGTTAGTCACAAATCATTAATCTCTAAAAGGGTGTGAGCATTTCCCCGTATTCCTATTTGTTTTTCTTTTAATATATCTGTCAAGTTCCAGTAAAAAAGAATTTGCAAACGTGTTGCGTTCCGAGGCTGCCAGGAGGGAAGTATTTGATTTAAAAAAAAAAAATGCCGACACCCTTTTGTTTCTCGTTGTTCAGTTAACTTTCGTGCCAAATTTCACGAAATTCCGTCAATTCTACATACCCTATTAATTCCTTTGAAGAGGAGGCATCTTGCAGAAATCGTATTGCGAATTTTCGCCTTCTAAAGATTTAGAAGCATGTCACGCCTTCTCGGAGAATTATGTCAACACCGGGCTCACACTGTAAGCCGCCAGCCAATAACATAGTAGGACCCCTGACGTTCACAGGAAGCAAAATGGTGCTTCGCGGGAAAGTTATAGTTTTTCAGTCATGTTTTTCCCAGTTAGCTTCTGCGAGCACGTTTTCGGTATTACCTAGGGGAAAAAACGTTTAACAAAAAAGAAACGAAAAGAAAAGAAGATAAACCGACACGCAAGCGCCAATGCAGCATCATAGGGAGGAACTTGTGACCGCATGAAAGCTATCGGGTAAATTTTGTTTGTGTTCAGTAACATTGCAAGTCTTCGAATTGATGAGCGTATTTTGGTTTATAAACCAAGATGTGCAAGAATACTAGAAGCCCCAAAGGCAATCTCCTACACTTAACTAAGCTCGACGATGTAATAAATGAGGTTTAAAAGCATGGTTTTATTTTTTTATTTGTTGAATATGTCGAGAGATACGACTTTTCAAACCGTTTTGCCGGGTTACACGTTAATGAGTGACGCATAATTTCATACGCGTTCCACATGATAAAAACTCGCTTCCATTTTTCAATTGAAAATGAAGTTCTTATGAAGAGTCTTTTATACTATATTGAAACTACAATATATAAGGTTTTTAAATTTAATGAAAGAACATTTACAGCAATAACAACATAAGAGTTGCACAGTTTTAAGGTGAAATCGGTAAAAAGTACAAGTGCGCAGCGTGAATCGTATACTTGTAAAGAAAACCGGAAACGAAAGTTTATGCGAATATTTTTCAATAAAAGGCAAACGCGCATAATAATATCTCATTGCATCTCATAGCACATTTCAATAGCTTTATTTGGTGCCAGAACGAGAGAATCACTCAGCATTACGTAAAGACCAAGATAGAAGAGGATGAGGAAGCAAGAAAGGTGATTGTTGGTTTTACGCCTCAGCAGCTTGTGAATAAGATTCGGACAGAGCGCAGGAAGATTGCGCGTGCTCAAGATAAGAAAAAAGTAGGTCGTTACCGATAAGCACACTGGACCAGTATGCAAAGCTAAAAACCTACCATGTTCATGATGAGTTAAACACAGCCGTATTATTCGTCAGAGTAGTTCTGTGCATTTAGATTTGAACATTGAAGGACTCAAAAAGACACTGATCCACTACGTGGTTAGAACGAGCGTTTACAACTGTTAAGGGGAAAAAACATTTTGTTGCCTAATTATTGTTACTGTTAATTGGATAAGATTCGGACAGAGCGCAGGAAGATTGCGCGTGTTCAAGCTAAGAAAAAAGTAGGTCGTTACCGATAAGCACACTAGACCAGTATGCAAAGCTAAAAACCTACCGTGTTATGAGTTAAACACATTCGTATTTTTCCTCAATAGGTCTGTGCATTTAGATTTGAACATTGAAGGACTCAAAAAGACACTGAGCCACTGTAGTTAGAACGAGCATTTACAACTGTTAAGGGGAAAAACATTTTGTTGCCTAATTATTGTTACTGTTAATTGGATAAGATTCGGACAAAGCGCAGGAAGATTGCGCGTGTTCAAGCTAAGAAAAAAGTAGGTCGTTACCGATAAGCACACTAGACCAGTATGCAAAGCTAAAAACCTACCGTGTTATGAGTTAAACACAGCCGTATCATTCGTCAGAGTAGTTCTGTGCATTTAGATTTGAACATTGAAGGACTCAAAAAGACACTGAGCCACTGTAGTTAGAATGAGCATTTACAATTGTTAAGGGGCAAAAAACATTTTGTTGCCAAATTATTGTTACTGTTAATTAAATAAAGAGAAGCCATTTTCAGGTTAAGAACTTCTACTGTTTAGTTAAAATTGCTTTTAGTATAGAGCATTGGTTGTTAAAAGGGTATATGTTTTATTCTCTCAGTCGCTATCAACTTTATTTACCAGCGCTTGCAATATTATCATCAACAACATGAAGATAATTATGAGATGGTCTTACCCCGTAAAGAAACATTTTAAGCTTTCTCTTACTGTTATTTCATTAAAAATTGCTTTTAATAAAGAGTATTTGTTGTAAAAATGGTATATGTTGACTGAGGTATGTAGGCTGAGGGGCAATTAAGGTTTTTTTTTACAGCGCTTGTAATATTTTGTTCGACAACATGAGCATTAGTATTAGAAGCCCTTACCCTGTAGAAGACTCAACTTACGGCACGTTCCTTTTTGTAACTTGCAGTTTTCACAAATTACAAAAAAGATACGAAGTTGTGGTGAAAATGCTTATGTTCCCCATACTAACTAAACATTATCCAAGCAGAAAAGAAAAGAAAATTGTCATCTGCAAACTACCTTATACATTTTTTTGTTGTACCCTATCACACACCCTCCAAATGTTCCTTTTCGTAACATTAGCGCATTTCGAGTACACACGGGAAAAGGTTGAAAACTCCGCTTTAAATGGCACTATCGCGTCAGTACTTTTACACCACAACCTCCGAAAGACAGGCTATATGAATCATTAAAAATTTGTGATAGCCATGGTTTTAAGAGGCTAAAAAATCACTTCCCATGGATGGAATAGATTAAGCAAAATTTTAGCGGCTATTGAGTTTTCAGAGAACATCAATTTCCAGCGAAAAAGACGTGTAATTTCTTTTTAAAAAGGTAACATATTTCCAAACACCTTATACAATGTTGTAAGCTATTAATCTCCATGTCCTATAACTTAGAGTGCCTTCCATTGCGTATTTCAACAAATAATTTACTTTTTCCAATTGAAACCAAAACACACGGACTTTTGAAAACTCGATCAAGCTTCAGTCGACGATGAAAAGCATATACTTACACTCCATTTTAAAGCTTTGAGGTTTTAACACAAATTAAAACGTTTCAGGAAGTTTTCTGGCCAATGTGCACCTTAGTTAAGGCAATATATCCGCGTGTTTCGCGTTATTTTCGGATTTATACCATTTTCCCCTTTAGAAACCTGAAGAGTGTTCCTTTTCGTAACATTTTTGACTTTGCCAAAATATTACATCGCTCGATTATGATGTCATTTAAAGCTTTCTTTACAGCCGAAAAAACTCATTAATATGGACCCATTCCTTTAACTTTGGTTTTAAAAACTTATCGCAAAATAAATATGGCTAACTTTGAAAATAGGTTACAAAAAGTAACCACGAAGAATCTAAGGATGGATGGATGGATGGATGGATGGATGGATGGATGGATGGATGGATGGATGGATTGATTGATTGATTGATTGATTGATTGATTGTTGGTTTGATTGATTGATTGATTGACTGCTTGCTTGCCTGCTTGTTTGGTCGGTCGGTTGGTTGATAAAAGGAACAGAAACTATACTAAATACATCAGTGTGAGCCAGTGGCATCGCTATTTGAAGCCAATAATAGACAGACTCTAACCCACACATTGTTATTCAGTAAATTGGTGGTTGTTTCACAACTGACCACGAATGGGAAGGAATTTGGGGAATCCCGAGAGAAAGCTACCTTATTCAAGACAAGAAATTAACGTTCCGTAAAAGAAAAAAAGCTTTACTGTCGTGTTTTTTCACTGTCGCTCTGACCCATTAGATTGAATTCTTCCCCTGAATATCACTATCTAAAACATTTTTTCTCGAGCTTTCTCTTTGCTAAAACGTGAAAAACATCCATACATTCCACATTCCAAATACCATAAAGCTTCATTATTTAAGACGCTTCTGTTTGGAGGTCAAGCTCCGTTAATTTAACAAGCCCCATCCTTTCCCCTGTTAGAAAGTTTGTTTGAAACTCAGATGTTCCAAGCGTGAAGGCATTAGTCCGTTTTTCTGTAGGAAAACTTGGTTCTCAATGTTTAGAAGTATTATTAGTTTTGTGCCAAAGTAATTTGCCATTTTATTTGTGGCACACACCCACTGTAGTTCTATATTACTTTTAGTTGTGTGGTAAAATTTTGGAAAAGCTGATATACGTTTTGTTTAACATGAAAGTAAACACTCCTGGGGGCTTAAAAGCGTTGACAAGGAAACCAATCTTAATCAGATCGCCGGAAACTACGATACCCTGTAAACATCTCGTTTAGTTCAATCCATAGCCACTCAAAACCTTTCACTTTGGTTATTAAGAGTGTAATGCATTTGTCTTTTATAGGTAAATTTAACCCTGGTAACTGTGATTGCCCGGTACCATGTGAAAAAATTAACTACCAAGTCCAGCTGTCTATGGCGTACTCTCCGTCGGATCATTTGTGGGAAACAATATTTCCACTCTACAATATCACACCCAATGATACTGGCAAAGTCGAGGAGTTCCGAAGCTACGTCAGGTAACTCTTCCTAGTCGGAAGTCTTTTCTGGCGGAGTAGTTTTTAATCGGAATGTTACTGCCAACCACCTAGTTTTACAATTCACTCACACAAAACCTCTGACTGTTTTTTTTTTTTTCTTTCTTTCTTGTAATTGACTTCGTATTGTTGTTATTGTTGTTTTTTGTGTTTCTGTTTTAGCTTTATTTTATTAACTAGTATTACGTCTTTTTTTCCTTTTATTCTTGAATATTTAACAATCAATTAAAATCAATAAAAAAAATCGGCTAGTTTTGCATTGCCACAAAAAATGATTTTTGCCGCGGATTTGTTCTGACGAAGGGCTGACACTCGAAACGTCAGCACTGGAATCTCTTCGCAGTCGCCAAATCACCTTATCAACTCTGCTCATAAAACCAAACTTTCTTTTCTACTCCGCCCCATACTATGTGGTCATGTCACCCGCCACGAAGCTTCCTTCGCCAAGACTGCCTTGCACTGGACACTAGAGGGCAAGATAAGAAGGGTCGAACGAAAATCACCTGACGACGGACGATGGAGAAAGAAATACAACAGATGGGAAAGACTTGGAGCAGCATTTCAGTCGTGGCGAAGGACTGGTAGAAGTGGAGGGATCACGTTGCTTCCCTACACGCCACCCGGCGTCATGGGCATGCGTGAGTGAGAGTTGAGCACGTGACCAGCCGATGCCAGGTTCTTTTCTCGCCCTCCCAATTTACAAGGGAAAACCCCTGAGAAAGAGATTGTTTTTGGCAGCCAAAATCAATAGCAACTTGCAATCCTGCGATTTAAAATAAACGCTTAAACTACTTTCTCTTAAGATTCTATCTTATTCGTACTTCTGAACTAACTTTCAACCAATTCTACCGAAGCACACGTACTACAGAAAATCTGAAAGTTCCAAATCCATTGCACCATTGCATGAGTTCTTTCTTAAACTGAAAGCTCGAGTTATAAATTCGCTATACTCTCAGCTTCTATTTTACTGACTTATGTGCGTTTGCTGTTTTTAACGTTAGAAAAAGAATGGTCCAGGTGAACATTTACTATGAAACCATGGATACAGAAGTGACAGAGGAGAAACCAGCTTACGATCTCAATGATTTTGGGTGTAAGTATGATTAATGTTAAACGTTTTACTCCCAAGAATATTCAAACAGTCATTTTTGAACAGTTCAGTAATAGTTTTCCTTTGAGTGGTCTCACTTCAGGATTTCATCCACACTCTCAAAAGTTAGAACCACCTTGTGCAGCATAATAAACAGCACCACAGGAACGTAATCTTCAGTAGCTTTCCCTTGAATGGTCACACTTTAGGATTTCATCAACAGACTCAAAAGATAGAATCATCTTGTACAACATAATAAACAGCGCCACAGGAAAGTACTGCTCAGTAGCTTTCCCTTGAATGGTCACACTTTAGGATTTCATCAACAGACTCAAAAGATAGAATCATCTTGTACAACATAATAAACAGCACCACCGGAACGTAATCTTCAGTAGCTTTCCCTTGAATGGTCACACTTTAGGATTTCATCCACAGACTCAAAAAGTTAGAATCACCTTGTGCAGCATATTACACTCACTGTCTGTTTGTTTCCTTCATTTTTCAGCCGATGTAGGAGGTAACATGGGATTGTTTCTTGGCTGCAGTCTGCTGACGTTGTGTGAATTCGTTGATCTGATTGTGATCATGTGTATGCGATGCTGGCGAAAGAGAAATGCAGTGGAAACGAAGAACGATCAGTTTAAGTGAACTTTTCCAACATTTGGATTCTACAAAGTGCGACTGCGTCACCGGAAGACATAACGAAGAGATCGGATATCATTTACTAATTTAAGTTTTGTAAAACAAATAAAATAAGTGGCCACTTTGTCCGCAAAAAAAAAACATGATAAAAACATCGAGGAGGGAGTTTGGAACAATTTGACAACGTTCATGTAAACTTACAGGCGCAGTTGCGGTTAACCTTAACTTTAAAATTTTTCCAAACTTCTCTCGTGTTTACATCAGGCTGTGTAATTAAGCACTTCATTTTTCTAACATGACCTTACAGGTGTAAACCCTTCCACGAAGGGGTGTACTCCTTTTAGTGTGCTGTACCTTGGAGGATCCGCCCGAAATGGGTTTGGAGCCCTCGCCGGCAAACCATATTTTCACATAGTACGTTATATCTTGTTGATGCACGGTCACTTACTTTGTTCCTTTCATATAACAGATCATTGTAGTGATCCTATTCGAAAATATGGCTGATTCGCTTGGTGCGAATATTCCTTGCTCTCTGTTTCTTTTTTCGTCCTCGTTACAAAATTTAAAGTATTAGTATTTAAAAGGGTCACAATAATAGACCATGAACCGAAAGGGAAGCAATTTAATCCAAGGATAAGAAAGGGTAGCAAAAACTGAGCAGAAATTCCTGTCAGAAATCACAACGCAAAGATTACGCGTGCCATCGAAAACAACTGATACCTCAGCTTGTGTCAAAAATACACCTACCGGAATTTTTGATAAGGCGGCCGATGAAAACTTGAGCGCTTTTCATGAAACGACACCGAATAACGGGTTTTATGGCCCAAGAAGGTTTAGAATGATGAAAGAGAGAAGAGGGGGAAAAAAGCACTATGCAACCTTTTGTTTCTATATTGGCAACTTTGAACGACAAAAAACCATTCGCACTGAACTGTCATGGAAGTATGACTTAAGAACCGTTTTCAAAAATCCGGGTAGATATGAAAGCGATACAGTTTCCTGTTTTCGCGAAGGTAAAAGGGGTACTATTTCGGTTTAAGTTGGTTTGTAACCAAGTAAGTCGTTGGACCGCTGGGTGGGGCCTCTGCCTATATAATCCCAGACATCTAGATAGCCTGTTCCAGACTTGCACAACGTAACAAACTCCGAAATAAAATCGGCTGGAAAAAAAGGACGAGTACAAGCGGCAGAGGATTTCTAGCTCGCTGTTTCTTTTCTCACTGTTACCTGAGTTGCTAGAGGGTTTTTAACCTTTAACAACAGTGACCAGCATCAAATTTCTCCTTGTAATAGTATTAATGCTTATTCCCTGAGGTCATGAGAATTAAAGATATGATCACCTAAGGTTAATTTTCTTGATATTTTAAAATAACTTCTCCCCAGTACTTTCATCTATGTACTCATTTTTGCAAGAAAACATAAACGCGAATCTTACGTTTGCATAGACGCGATTCTGAACCTCTCAATTGTGACAAGATTAAGAGCGGATGTCTGTAAATATCAACCAGAGGTGTGCAATAGCGAAAAATTCAAAATTCTCAAAAAAATTCACAACATAGCCCACGGTAAACTATTGCAAGAAATACATGTTTTACTTCGATCCGATAATTATTTTTGATGTGAGGCTATGATCTTGAATTCACCGCACCTGGTCCGGGTTTTCGGTGTCTGACACCACATGTTGCGAAGACCTTGTTTTAAAAATCAAACCAGTTTTGTTCCAAACAAAAAACATCCAGTCTGATAAAGTACATAATTATGAACATCATGAATGGTATCTTACTCATCTGAAGTGAAAATTAAATATTTAGGAGATTTTTCAATATTTACAATTTTTTAAGCGATTTCTCGTGATGCCAAATTGACAAATTTGCGAGGCTAAAATCATCAACTGGTACATGGCGTTGAGGATAAAGATTTACACCACGTGAAAGAGCATCATTTCTTCTTATAAAATCCGCTTTCAAAACTATGGGCAACACAGAAGAAAATTTTTGAGGCCGCGAATTACAAGTAGTACTTTAGTGAAATTTGAGCTTTTCTGTCACGGCATTCCGTTGCTAAAACTCAGATAAACACAACATGAAAACGTTTCAAGCAACAATGGTTTATTAATTCTTGCTACAGGGCACTGCCTGTGCATGACCTATGCTTGTAAGACTATTTTCCTTGGTTTTCTATTTTTAAGGGGCAGTGTCAAAAGATTTTAGCGGAGTTCAAAAGCCGTACACGGGTCAGCTTACGTTGTCAACCGGTCGCAACACTAGTAAATATGGAATAAAATGAAACCAGGACTTCTTTCATTCAATCTTACTTTGAAAAAAATGGAGCAAATAGCTAAGAGTGCTATATAATTCATACCTTTGAGCGGCCACACTGGATGTTTAAGAAATATGGGACATCAGTATAGGAAACATCGTAACACCTTACTGGCCGTTTTATACATTTGGTCACAAAGATTGTGTTACATACATTTCACCGGTAGACCGCTGACCTTGCACTTACGTACGCCCTTGTCCACGGGATAGAAATCGATGTTTCGTCCAGCTAGACCCCAAAGACAATTAATTATATAATAAGTTCAAAGTGAGATTACGGTTTTGGGTTACCACAATTTTATCTGGTTGCGTCTACACTCGCGCAGTTGTTTTGATTTTTGATAAAGTTTTTCAAATTTCAGGCTAACGTAGCCTGCGAATACAGCCGCCTCTCATCGCTCCCGTCCCCGAGGGGCTACCATGAATGCTACTCAAGGAGAGTTAAAAGCAATGTGACTGTCTAGTTCATCTGGATAAGACCCAATTTTCAATTTATTGTTCACACAAATTGTCTGTTGTATGATAGTTTTCATACGATAAAAGATAGTTCATCCATCAGTAATGGAATTTGAGCAGACAAAGTATGGTTTCTTTTGGTCTTAATGGGTCAAAGTAAGAACACGATCCAACAAGATCATGTTGCCTGAATATATGGTGCTATGCTCTGAATTAAGTTGACTCGGCTGGGAGGGTGACCCTCTTGCCCGGGACAACTTTTCTCCATATAAACGGGGCCTAATAGAGTACTTGCGAAAGCCGACAGGCACTAATATCGAGGTCATCTTGTGGATAAGTCTAGATTGCACAAATGTGATGCCCCGATCTCCCTTCGTTTGCTTGAAATGATTAGCTGCCCAACTTGGTGGGACCGGCGCAGAATCGGTTTGGGCAGCGCCGTCTGATGCCATAAGCATCTCGATGTCTTGAGCAAATAGACCTGATTAGATGGCTGTCATCGATTTCGAAGATATCAAGGGAAATTTTGCCCTGAAGTTTAGTCAGTTAGTTTTGTCACTTTGTAGAACTGGCTTTACAGCCAAAGGAGCGTAAAAATAAAAAAATAAATAAATAACTTTTATTTACCCTCGGCAGTGTTTATAGCACAAGTGCTAGTGGGGCCGTGCATTAAACTTCATAAAGAAATAATAGCGTAGCTGTGCCGTCCAGGCTGTGAAACCCTGGCCCTCTTTCTGACAAAAATTGCTCCCCCTACGCTCCTCCCTTATTCCTACTGACAATGTACTGTGGTCGACTGTAGCAGGTGTGAGTCGTACTGCAGGAAATATTGGGGAAAATAGGGACGACAGTGGTGACGCAACCCCGTTTCTTACCCCGCCGCCTCCCCACTAAGCTCCCCATTCTTTACGTCAGGAAACTGTAACAGTGACAAAGCACAGGGCCAAATAACTTTTAAAAAAAATCACTAAAAATCGTAAATGTGTGTGGATGTAATAACCAGTAATTCAAAATCAAATTGCAAGCGTTATTAAAGGTAATTCTTATTTAAGGTCAGGAGTTTTGCGTTACATTAATTCGACACCTGCTCTGCCTACGAGAAGCTCCGCCTCAGTTTTCAGCGTTCAGTCAGCAAACCCAGTGGCCCTTAGATAGTTTCGAATGTCTGTTGTACAATCTCTGATTGGAATACATTGGGTATTCGCTGGATTTCCAACACTTTGTCCACATTGTCCTCCAACAATCGAGGCATACTCACACAATACCATTTCGGCTCAATTTGTTTGAACGCCGTGAAACCAGAATCGAGCATTAAAGTTGGATTGCAGAGCAAAATAAACAAACTGAAGCGATCTGAATACCAACGTGGGCTAACTGCACGTTTAGAAAGTTCAGTGACAGAAAATACAGCTCACAAGTAATCGCACTTACAGTTTGTATCGAAGGGGCAGTGAAAAATTACCCTTGGCACGCGCCCGGGGGGTACCATTCGAGCAGAGGCCCTTTGATCTTCCTAGATAAGTCAAAGGGCCTCTGCTCGCAGGGTACCCAGGGGTGAACCTTTATATAAAAATTGACGGGGGTGATCGTAGCTTTCGGGGGTTAAAATTCGTGGTTTGGTACCTGTCAAAGGTATGGCGGTACCTTTTAGCCAGTTTTAGGGTATTGAGCGAAAACATATAAGAGAAAGTTATTATAAATATCAGTCAACTGTCACTAAGCGTATTCATTTTAGAATTGGTACCACTAAGTGGGAAAATTATACAGACCACAGCTACAAAACAAATTCTGGTACCTTTTAGTGGTACTTTTTTAAAATTTATGACGATCAACTCGTCAATTTGATATAGGAGTCCCCCTCCCCCTGGGGGCAAATGGTCTGCGCAAACTGTAACGCAATCTCTGCCGAACGTATTTTTAAATCGCGGCAAGATGCATGTATCGTTCCTGATTGATGTGATGGTTTCTAGAATGTACAGAAAGCTCGCTAAAAAGGTATGAATTACGTAGCACTTGTAGCTATTGTTTCATTTGTTCTAAAGTAAGATTCAATGCAAAACATTCTGGTCCGAATTCAAAACGTTGACTGCGTAAACTGACCTTTGTGACCTTTATACGCTTTTGAACTCGGGGTCTAATAAAACTGCTACAATCTTTTGTGCCTGCCCGAAATGATTAAAAACCATGGAAAGTAATATTATGAACGTGGACCATAACCTATAGCAAGTACCAACAAACAATTGTTGTTTCGAAACGTTTTCATGTTGTGTTTATCAGAGTTTTAGCATCGGAATGCCGTGACAGAAAAGTTCAAATTTCACTAAAGTACTACTTGTAATTCGCGGCCTCAAAAATCTCCTTTTGTGTTGCCCATAGTTTTGAAAGCGGATTTTATAAGAAGAAATAATGCTCTTTCACGTGGTGTAAATCTTTATCCTCAACGCCATGTACCAGTTGATGATTTTAGCCTCGCAAATTTGTCAATTTGGCATCACGAGAAATCGCTTAAAAAATTGTAAATATTGAAAAATCTCCTAAATATTTAATTTTCACTTCAGATGAGTAAGATACCATTCATGATGTTCATAATTATGTACTTTATCAGACTGGATGTTTTTTGTTTGGAACAAAACTGGTTTGATTTTTAAAACAAGGTCTTCGCAACATGTGGTGTCAGACACCGAAAACCCGGTTCAGGAGCGGTGAATTCAAGATCATAGCCTCACATCAAAAATAATTATCGGATCGAAGTAAAACATGTATTTCTTGCAATAGTTTACCATGGGCTATGTTGTGAATTTTTTTGAGAATTTTGAATTTTTCGCTATTGCACACCTCTGGTTGATATTTACAGACATCCGCTCTTAAGTAGTGACAAAAAATAATAAGTGTATATTGAAGAAAAGATTTTCGCAATTATCTGCGCAACCAGGCTGTTGCGAAAAAACCTAAGTCTGGTTGCGTAGATAACTGCGAGAATCTTTCCTTCTATACAATCTTTTATTCGCAGTGCGTATACATGTTTCATATATAAATACCGGGGTATTAATATTTAGTTACACGAGGCTCAGCCTGTTCAATTCAAACTGGCACTCGGTGTGAAAAACGTTGAGTGTGCGAATGTGTGTGAGCATTAGATGTTGTATGTTATACCTCCGCTATTAATATTTAATTTAATTTATAATGGTAATTGAACTGAGTGGAGTACAATTTGGTCTGAAATCATACGCGTGATTTCAAACTCGAACGAGCGCGCAGCGCGAGTTTGATTTTAAATCACAAGTATGATTTCAGACCAAAATTGCACGACACAAAGTTCAATTACCACTTTATTACACCTATTTTGAAATCAGAGTTTTATTGTCAATATTAATATTCTATCTTTGCTACTTCATTTCCATTTTGATGGGCTAATTTAGAAAGGATGCGATTTGGAGCAAAAAATGGTGCAATTTGGGAATAAATCGCACTGTCACCAGAAAATGGGTGTAATAAAGTTTGTTACCACCGCTATCAATATTTAATTTAATTTAGATTATCTAACCCGGCTCCCTGGCATTTTTAGCTTCTTAGCTATTTCAGGGGGACGGTAACCTTTAATTAATTATAAATTTTTGCAAATTAGCTTTAAGTTTTGTTATGTACAATAAAGTGTTGTTGTTGTTGTCACTTGCAACCTGACCCCATGTCATAATGTGATGCGGATGGTGCCAAAACATTGGCAATGGTCCTCGCTTTGGATTAGTATCAACCAACCCTTAGAGATCGATCGATCGAAATCGCTAATCCCTTCACTCGGTGGACTTTGCCAACTCAAACCCCACATTGTGCCAAAGGGGTCAGGTGTAGACAGTATCCCACCCAACACTTTATTACTTTTAAATAGCCACCAAATAAAGACAAAAAGAGAAGGGAAGAGAAAATTGGCACAAGTTAGAAAATAATCAACTTTCAAACATTCTTTTTTTATTAATCCCGTTCATTACATCAGCGAGGAAAGCAAAAAAGTTCCTCTGTTATACTTTTTTTTTTTTAATTCGACAACTTAATTGCTTATAGTCTCCATTGCACTGGTCAAATACACTGAATGATTGGGTAGAATTTGGAACACAAGTGATATCAGCAATGATTCTTTTTCAATATGATGGTATAAATCCCCTGGTATAAATGATTGGTTTCATTTTATGTATAAAAACGAGTTACAAAACCACTCGACTCTCAAAATACAATCAATCAATAATTATTATTTAACCAAGTCTCTTCACTCTTAAACCTCAACCACCTACAGTCCCTTTAGGAATTATCTAAAGCCCTATTACTTGTATGATACTCTATGTTGCCTTCTAGCTCATTCAAGTGCATTTTTCAGATTTTAAGCAGAAAGAAACACCAACTCAATAAAATTTCCTTGAAAAAATACATGGGGATTTCATTTACTTGTCAATAAATTATGTAATTCGACTCTCAGTTTCCACCTGTTTTAGTTTCTTATTTATAAATATATGCAACTCTAATTATTTATGATTAATTGAAAATCTGATGGTATTAAAAATGAGTGAAAAATTCAGAGTCGCAAAATATCATCCATACAAAAACACAAAACAAATTGCTGCAAAAATCCCTCCCTTCTTGACTCAGATATGCACCCTTTATCGTAAATTCTTGTGTTCAGTGACAATGTATTCTGACATCCCCTCCCTCCATTCCATGTATGAGCTCCACCACCCCTCCCTACTACAATTGACACCATAGTAGGATGATTACCATTTCCAAGAAAAAATTACGAAATTTCAGCTGAAACAAAATGGATAATAAAAATTAATTTCCAAAAATTCCATTCCGAATTTTTGGCGTAACTCTTTTCCTGTTCAGAAAATTCCATACTATTTGCCATTTGTCCTGTTTTCAGTCTACTTTCAGCTAAAGTTGCGGGGTTATTATAAATGGGCCAATGTCATCGCTAAACTATTTTGTGAAAACCCTTACCATTACTCAATGGTGATCCCAACTTTTTTCTTTCAAAATGGTAAACACCCTACATGTAAATTTATGACCAGCTGACCATTGTAGCTGAACAGATGAGAGCTTGGAACAGAGCTGGAATATACTGTAGCACTTGCCTGTTGACCATGCAGGCAACAATCCTACTGTGCAAATTAAAATTTTATCTACTCACCCAGAGAGTTCAATATATTATTGTTCCCTTTGGATGAGCACTCTTAATTTACATCATAACTTGTTCTTTACTTTCAAAAACAAATTAATAATCAATAATTATGGCTACTATATTAATTCTATAAAGGCAGATTTTGACTATGACTTTGTTTTATGTGTCAAGTTGACGATAAGCTTATGATGTGAATTGTTTCATGTAAATCAAACTTACAACTTGTCGTGCACGTCACATAAAATGTAGGATTTTGAAACATGTTTTAAAATCCCATGACAATCGTAGGTGTAGGCAATGTTGAATGACAAGATATGTGTACGATTTTGTGGTGCTATTTACTATGCTGTACAAGGTGGTTCTAACTTTGAGTCTGTGGATAAAATCCTAAAGTGTGACCATTCAAATGAAACCTACTGAGCAGTACTTTCCTGTGGTGCTGTTTATTTTGCTGTAAAAGGTTTTCAGTCTGTCTATGAAATCCTAAAGTGTGACCATTTGAATGAAAGCTATTGAACAGTACTTTGCTGTGGGAATGGTTTTAAACCTGAGCAAGACGGTTCTAACTTTTGAGTGTGTGAATGAAATCTTTAAGTGAAATCTTTCAAATGAACGCTATGTTTATTGGCCAATTACTTTCCTTTTGTCTTGCTTTTTTGTGTTTCATGTCTGATACTTTACAATTAAAAACTAAATTTTACATCTTTTTTTTGAAGTAGGACACTTTCAAGAGTGAAATGGAAAATATCCATACACACCTAAAGGTCTTCAGAAATTCCAGGGGAAGGGGAGTTACAAACACCAGAAATGTATGAATTTTCCAGAGGGACGAGGGGATTTAAATTAAAACAAACAAAAAAACATCTGTGTGGGATTAGTATGGATATTTTCTGGAACAACAATTTCTACATTTTTCTCATGTTTTGCTGATGGTGATGTTTGACAGCATTCATTAGTTGCCAGCAATAAAATGTCTGACATCACCCCTTACTCTGCAACAGCGTCAGTAATTTGCAACTCACATACAACAGTTTGCCATTCCCTGCTCATTTCTGCACACAAGGCTTTTGTTTTTACCTCACCGTCAGGCAATTTCTGTCAACTTCAACAGAACATTTTGAGGGAACTTCTCTGGTCTCATTTCACATAATTTTGCTGCTTAAGAATGCCTCCACTTCTCTATTGATTACTCAATGGAACAAGTCTGATTATTTGGTGTGATGGTAGTATAAGTTGGTGTGGTTGATCCATCTTCCACGCTCTTCTGAGAACCCTCCGTGTTTATAGTATGCTGAAGCAATGCTGTGTGGTCTCCATTTGGCACCTCTCTTGAGCATGTTTTACCATTGCATTCGTGTCCATTGACCTCTTTTTGGGTTTCTCTTGATTTAGAGTGGTTTGCATTAGAGCTGTCACGAAACAGTGAATTGGCACTTCTTGTTGTATTACATTCACTTGTGGTCTCTGTACATTTGACATTTGGTGTTTTGACATCAGCAATGTCATCCATCACTTGATTCTGTTGCTGCTCTGACACTGAAGTATTTCCTGTGGTAGTGGAGCTAGGTTTTCGTTGCTGTTTTTCAAGCTCCCTGCATGGAAGGTGCTTTGTGAGGCATATTCTCTGATTAAAAGTTTTACTACAGGTATCACATTTGTATGGCTTGTAGGCTGAGTGAATGTAGCTGTGTTCTTGTAAATGGTGCTTGCGTTTAAATGCTTTTCCACAAATCTACAACAAACAGTTCCCAGTTATAATCTAGTAGCACAGATTGTGCAGTTCAAAAAAATATCCATACTCTTCCCACGGAACGTTTTTTGTTTTGCACCCCTGTCCCCCCCAGGAAATTCCAGTTTAGCTTCATACTTTGCCTCTAAAATTTTGACTTTTAAGACCCCCCTCCCCCTAGAAATTTCCTATGACCTTCCATGGGGTGGGTATGGATTTTTTCTGGAACTGTACATTAGACATTTGTTTGACATACACTGTAGTCAATGCCCAACTCAAGGAACAAATTGCATTTTGTAATCCCTTCCTGACAGAGATGAAAAGTGGGTACTAATTTTTGAGTCAGTGGATGAAATCCTAAAGTGTGACCATTCAAACAAAAGCTTTTGAGAAGTACTTTCAAGTAGTCCTGTTTATTAAAATGCATACAGTTGTTTAAATTTAAATTTTGAATCAGTAGAAGGAATCCTACTATGAGACCACCCAAATCAAAGCTACACACTTTCCTGTTAAACAGTAAAATCTAAATTCCTGTCAATGAATGATTTTCCAGTAATCAGAGACCCATCTATGTGCAAAGGATTTTGGGATCGCCAGGGGGCAAACATTGCTAGTTGCTAGAAAGAAATGTATGGCGTAAAGTTGTTTCTTTGTCAAAAGCAGTGGTTTTGGACAAACAGTAACGCATTTTCGCCGTGATTTTGTGAGAAGCGGGGGTGACTACTGTTTGTGCGTGGAAATTGTAAGTTTTTGTGTGGCTGATGCGATAAAATCTATCGATAAACACTCTTGCGTAAGGTTGATTGTGAAATCTACTGAATCTACATCAAGTTATTGTATTGAAAAAGTACAAACTTAGGCAGCTTAGGTGTAAATTTGAGGGGATTGACTCAATAAAGCTTTTCAGTTGTAATTATGTGTGTCGAGATTGTTTTCTTTTTAGTTCCGTATGTATGTTATAACTTCATGGCTGCTGAAATTTTACCCAAACAAAGGAGAGAAATTATTGTGCGAGGGGATGGAAATTACCGAGTTATTGCGCTGTGGAGCGTTGAAACCAGTGATAGTTAATACGGGGAAATCGCCCCTGGCCAGAGCAACGAGAATGCTAACTCAGGATAATTGTCTAATCATTCTGTGGCATAATCAAAACGCAGGAGGAAAATACTAACTAAAGCTCCCACTACACAAACCTTACAGTTACAGAGCGGATCGGCGAAGCGATATTAACAAAAACACAACCGTGACTAAAGAGGACTTAAGCCCTCAATTTAACGCATTGCATAGCTTTCAAACAATTAAGCTACAATGATAAAGAAAGGATCAAAAGACAGATAGCCGTGATAAGAAACACAACATCTTGCGACAACAGCAAAAGCAAATAGCCGGGCTCAGCAACACAAAAGCTGCAAGATACATACATGTACACCGTTCAAATCCTATCCTTATAGTGATAAAAACAGAGGCTATACTGTCACCGGATGCACTGAAATGGGCCATACCAAACCTGAACCAAATGGCACAAAGTACATAAGAACGGCGGTCGCTAAACAGAAACAACAAGGGTTCTAATAAACGATACGCATAACCCAGAAATTACCTTTGAGATCAAAATACAAAACATGCGACAGTGACCATCACGCGAATCCTACAAACCATAAATGGCATTTAATAAGAAGAAAATCAAGCTCTTAAAGAAAATTTACGGGGGACACCGCTCATTTCATAAATAAGAGGGTGTTCTCAAAAAGATATACCCGTGAGGGCAAAACTAAAACACGCACGTGAGCGCGAAGGCTTGTCAACCCTATATTTATACACCTCATATAGCACAGTGATCACCACCTGGCATAGGTTGTTTTATCGGCACACATACAATAACAACTGAAAGGGCTTTATTGAGTCAATCCCCTCAAATTAATACCTACGTTTGTATTATTTCGAGACTATTGGTCACCATTACTTGGTGTAGATTCAGTAGATTGCACAATCAACATTCCGCATTTATCGATAGATTTCATCCCAGTTATAACACAAAATCTTACAATTTCCACGCACCAACATTTGTCACCTCCGCTTCTCTCAAAATCACGGCGAAAATGCGTCATTTTTTGCCCGAAATCACTGTTTTTGACGAAGAAACAACTTTATGTCATACATTTCTTTCTGGCGACTTGCAATGTTTGCCCCCTGGCGATCCCAGAATCCTGTGCGCATAACATAGGTATCTGATTACTGGAAAATCATTCATTGAAAATGTTAAAACATTAAAATTTTGGGAAATTCGCACTTTGACCATGGGCTGTAGGAAACATGGGTTTCGACTAAATAAAGATTACATTTATCTCAAATAAAGTTGAATTACTCACACTGAAGTAGTCTTTTGTTTTTTCTGGTTGTTTCTTTTCTAGCCCTAACAACACACTGTTTCATTCAGAACTATCACCGTGTTAACCCCATGCCTGGGATTCGAATAGGACACGTGGTTATCAAGACTTAACAAATGCTGGTGATATAGTTCTGAATGAAATGGTGTGTTGTTAGGGCTAGAAAAGAAATGACCAGAAAAGACAAAAGAGTACTTCAGTGTGAGTAATTCAACTTTATTTGAGATAAATGTAATCTTTAATTAGTCAAAACCCATGTATCCTACAGCCCATGCTTTGACCTTCTGGGTTAAAATCATATTACCTGGCATGCATAAGGCCTATCACTAGAGTTGGTACCACTTTTCCTGTTCAATGCTTGTTCAGGCTTTGACTGGCTGGCCTTCTGTGGTGCATTCTGTGAATGCTGTCTTGTCACATGTTGTTTAAGACCACTGCTTTTCCTGAATGAGGATTCACACTGTGAACATTTAAAGGGCTTCTCATCTGAAACAACAAGTAGATAAAATTGAATCCTGGTAACTCAAAACTCTTAAATGAAACTTTTTCTATTGTATTGTTTGAGAAAATCCATACCTCACCCATGAAAGGTCACTGAAAGTTCTGAGGTGGAGGGTCCCGGGGGGTTCTCCCTATAATGGACTACAGTCAAACCTCTATTATCCAGACTTTTCGATTATCTGGACTTGCTTCTCTGGTCCCATTTTTTTCATGAATATTAATAAGATGTTATCTTGAAAAACTGAAGTGCCGAAAAGTTCATTAATCCTTCCAAATGTGTGTTTAAACTCTGGGTTTTAATCTGTTTTACTTTAAAAAGTACGAGCAGCACGAGATAAACAATGTATTTCAGAGCGCTTTGAATACACTAACACTTGAAACAGCAACTTTTTCATTTCTAAAATTACATCATGTAACATACAGGCTGTACCAGGGTCCGAAATTAACTTTTTTAGGCAGGCGCCAAGTGGCGACTGAAATTTTTTTTTCAGTCGCCATATGGAAAAATGTGGTCGCCAAAAAGCAGAAAAAAAAGTGTCAATAAAATTTTTGCTTCGCAGCGAAACACAAAGCATAATTTTTGGTTGCCAGATGGAAAATTCGCGTCTGTGTTTGAGGCCGCAATGGCGATTTATACACCTACCACTGAAAAACCACGACGAATGAATCGAATGCCCGCTATATACGCAGTTTCATAAGAATGCTAAATGTTTTAAGTCAACTTTATATCTTCTCTCGTCTCTACCGTAAATGATCTTTCCTTTCGCGTTCTGTCAAGACGATCGACGGATCGCCATGTTGTTCGCACCAGGCCACAACCATGCAGCATTTCTCGTTCAAAAAACAATGCGGCGAAGCTTCGCACTGCTCGAGCTGTGAAGCGTTGTGATAGATTTATATTAACAGGAAAATCGTTTTTATACTTCTATACTTCAAAAGCAGTGGAAAGGTAAAAAGTAAGTGACCAATTGGCGGGCGGCTTTGAATTTTATTTTTATCAATTTGGCTGAAAATCAAAGTTATTGTTTGTATAATGATCGTGGCATGAAATAGTTAATCGCCCGCTGGCGACTAGTTGTGAAATTCTGGTCGCCAGTGCAAAATTTTTAGTCGCATTGGCGACCAGGAAAGCGCAATTTCGGACCCTGTGTACACATATGCAATCCTGATCTCTTCACAATTAAATTCTGTTTTCTTTGTTTCCTTTGTTTACATTACTAGTGTCTCATTAATATTCATATTTTCGATTATCCGGACTATTTACTCCAGTCCCAACGAGTCCAGATAATCAAGGTTCGACTGTATATGGGGAGGCTCCACCCAAAAGGGGTACCTTTTTAAGGATGAAGGTATATAAAAGGGCAGGGATTTCATGAGCTGAAAAAAAGGTAAGGAAAACTGTTATTTAGGTAATTAAAAGGGCCTTTCAAAAATTAATATCTCAAACAGACCCAACAAAAAAAGATCAAGTGTTTCTACTGCAGTACATGAAAGGGGTACCATTTCCTATCGAAGGTCTATGAAAGGATTACCTTTCCTGTCAAAAATGGTATATAGAAGGGTAAGGGTTTGGAACTTGGGGTGGAGCCTTCCCATATAAACTATCATGAGTATCTCCCCACCAGGCTTTTAGCCAGAAATTGCAAGTTGGGCATCCAAGGAGCATGTTCCTTGTAAATTCTTTAAATGATTAGGTGAATTTTGAATGCATTTTCTGCAAGGGAGGGTGTCCATAGGACACCTGGATGCCCTTTTGGCTAAAACATTGCTACCCACCCCTTGGGGAAGGGATCTCAGAAGCCAGAGTCTGTTAAAGAAAGTATAAAGATTAATTCAAATTTCCCGAGGGGTGTGGGGTCCGATCCAAAAAACCTTCTGGGGAGGGGTAGTGATATTTCCTAGAACAAACATTCTGGACTCCAAGTGGGAGTGTTCAGGATTCCTTTCGGCCACAACCTAACTTACCTGTCATTTTGTCCTCATTCTGTGAACTTTGTGTGGCTTCTATTTTAATATTTATTTTGTCATCTGCAATCAAGAAAAGAAAAAGGTTGTACTAGTTGCACTATCAGTATTTATAATAACTTGTCCTTATAGATTATTCATGTCAAATAATTCTATTGTTCCTATCTTGCAAACCAGGCGAAATCTACATGCAACTGAGTACGGGGTACAGAAGCCACACAGAATGGCATCAAATATTTCTCCATATGGCCTGGCATAAAAAAATCAAGAGATATTTTACAGCGCCACCATTTTTTTTTTGTTTGACTTGATTGCCAGGAATATGACAAGGTCTTGGTAACAACACTAACTGAATTTTCACTTACATACACTCAGTGAACAGATGCCAACTGGCTTTTTATGAAACAGTTCACATCACCCTCCCATCCTGAATTTCTGCTACGTAAACCAATAAGGCATGTTACTACCAGGCCCCCCCCCCCTTAAAAAAAAAGGATGGGATGCTAAGTCAATGACCCCCATAATTATTTTTCTTGGTTTACCATGAAGACAGTACAGGGGGTATGTAGCTGTTGCCACACCCTAAAAAGGTCCTGCAAGGTTTTTCTTCTTACCTAAATGATGAACGGTTTTCATATGATTGATCAGTTGTTCCTTCTCCACAAACATAACAGCACACAAACGACACTGCCGCAGACCCACTAAATTTCCAACTTGGATCAATGGTGCTTCATTGACATAATCCTCCATGCTTTGTACTGTTTGCTTTGTCTTTCGTTTCCTTTTCTGAGCAACACTCTTAGCACTATCATTTTGTGAAGTGTCCTTGTTTGATTGCACAGGAATTTTCTTCCCAGACAGTCTAATTTGGTCAGGGTCTACCCAGTCTTGTTCTTCATAAGTAACCTTTTTTGACTTCAAACTTCTTATCCGAGCACTGATTCTCTCACGAGGGAGTACTGGTGAAACTTTACAGGAATCACCATGAGGCTCATCTGCTTCTTTAGTATTAAATTTCAGTTTCAAGTCACTACGGATTGCATCAGTTCTTTCATCAGCAGAAGAGTGGTTCACAGCATTACTTGAACCATTTACATTACGTCCACCAATACCAATGATATCTTGTTTTTTCCTGCAAAATACATTTTACAATAACTGTCAAAATTCTTTTGTGCTGATGGACTCACAACTATTTTCTAAAGGAGTGCAATCAGACAATCAAAATATGTGTAACACATGCACTTTCTCAAGAGAAATTGAAGCCAATTCTGTTTGTATTTTTTCCATGTTATTGTAAAAAACTAATCAGCTACAGTTTTCCATTGTCTACACTCTTATAGACAATAAAATGATTCCATAAAAATTAATGTTCAAAACTTAGCAGTGAAACCACTTGCCTACAGCTCCTGGTTCCACTTAACTTTTTAACATTTTATAGCATCATTTTATGATCTATTTAACATTATTAAAAACTGAATCATTGTATAATGCAATTCGAGGGATTTGATTGGCTTAGCGGCCATGGTATATGAGCAATTATACCATGGCCGAGAAATGGCGACCATTAAATTGTCTTCTGGTTGTTCTTGCACAGCGAAATCAGTAAGATCTAGCAATGTTTCTTGATTGTTTTTAATAAAACAATTATTCCACTTGCGCTTGTTGGATATGAGATGATTATAGCCAACTCGGCGCTACGCGCCTCGTTGGCTATCTATCATCTCATATCCAACGCGCGCTCGTGGAATAATTGTTAAATAGATTATGAGCTCGAGATTTCTATCACGCATAGAAATTGAGAGCGAATAATCTAATTGTTTTAATATAAATCTACTACTCGCTCAAAACTAAACAACTAAATTATCTATATCCTCATCGCGAACACTTCGAAAACGCGACAAAGCGGCCGCCATTTTGTTGAAAACCGCTACTCACCATCTATCACAGAATAGATAGCGAGTAGCATAGCCAATCAGAGAACACCATTCGTGATAGAACACTAGTAGATTTATACTAAAAGAGTATCCACCATAGAAAACTGCTGTTGATTTGTTAAGTGGAACCCTGATATAACAAACCCCTTTGAAAAATTCCAGGACAGTGCCTCCCACTGCTACTAAGCATTATGTTCTGCGCATTCCAGAATGGTCAAGCTAACTCTGATTTTTTTAGGATTCAAAGGTATTTTTGCTCAGTTTATGACAATGTGGGAAAAGAAGATCTTAGCAAGGGCTATTGGGATCCAAAAGGGAATTGGGCGATTCCAGAAAATTTCTGAAGGGGAGGGGGGTTCACGATTATGGAATGCTGAGGGCATGGGGGGAAACATGTATTTACGATTGGATATCCGAAGGCACTGGTGAATTCCACAGGTGGGATTTCTGGACTAGAAAGTGTAGAGTGAGTTCCTTGAAAACGCTATTGTAGTGGACTTTTGTAGTTCGTAAATAAAATTATCCACGAACATATAACCGTGGAAGCAGAAGACAAGCATCGATAGATCATGATACATTTCATGTACACTACATGAGGCATATGGGTTGAGAACACTTTTCGTGCACACTACATGACGTATAAAAGGACGTGACAAGACTCGACGGTATATTTGACCGCTGAAAGATTTTAGGTCTGAATTTGAGCTATTCTGCTTGGTAAACGTCAAAACAGCACAAGAAAACAAAGAGGAGTAAAACTGCCGTAAATGGTGTTTATTATTATTATAGCCAAATTCGGACTTAATAGAAGTTTTCACAGCCTGGCCACTAGCGGTAGGTTTTTCTTGTCGCTCAAGAGTAAAGCTTGTCACCCAGGGCCGCTAGATCACAGCCCTGAGGAGGCATAAATTCATGTTCGTTTGTTCATATAGGCCTTGCTAAAGTCGAAAATGTACTTCCCAGAAAAACCGGAACTTCTGAAGGGGAGGGGGGGTTCACGATTTTGGAATTCTGAGGGCATGGGGGGTAAAGCATTTTGGAATTTCCGAAGGCAAGGGGGAGGGGGGGGTTAAAACATGGAAGCCATCCGTTGTTGGGTATGGATATTTCCTGGAATTGCCCATTGGAGATAACCACGCATTTTTCATTGAATATTAAGCTTTAATTTGGAAAAAATTCCATAGTAAAAATACATCCTTATGTATTTTTGTTGCTTAATTATCTCTGAAAAACACATTTTTATTTCTCACCTCTTGTTTCCAGGCACACCTGGTTGGGTATCAAAACCCTCATCACTCTGAAAATCGATCACAAGATGGGAGTCATGGGGCAATTGCTTTTAATACAAATTATACATCCTTCCTCAGTTTAATTACTGTGGCTGAGTTTAGCACTGACCAGAACAAGTTCAAAAGAATCGATGAATCTATAACAAGTAACTTGCAAAGAGCCAGAACTGATTCACCAAGCTGTGAAACAGAAGAATTCAGGAATTGCTACCGGGGTTCAAATAGCATCCAGCTGTTGGTGTCAGCTGTCATTTTCACAACACTTGTAGCAGGTTTTTGCCCAAAGAAGGCCGAAAAAGAGCCACAAAACATGTCTGAGATTTCTGAAAACAGTATACTACATGTAACTGTAAATATTTGAGGTAAACTATCTTAAAACAGCTGGCCAGTAAATAACCTGAAGCAAACAAGCCTACAAAATCAGCCTAAGGGCTTTAATTTTATTTTGAACCCTGTTCTATTTGTCAAGTGAAGAAATGAGCTTTTACCAAGCACAATTCTAGAATAATAACATTCAATAAAATTATATATGGACATAATTTCTTTGAAATTATTTCAGTGCAAATTCACAGTCAAGCATGTATAAGTTACATGCACTTTACGCATTTCAAAGAAGCACTCAAGCATTTACTAAAAAAGACTTCTATTCAAATGGCATCTTACGATCGAAAATCCCTCTTTGCTAAAATTAACGCTTTCATAAACTTTCCAAATTCCTCTCTTTAAACCATCGAATAGCCCTTTGGTCATCCTCGGAGAATGATTTTTTTGCTTTAAACTCCTGAACTTGGACCCCCTATGCTTATTTGTCCATTACTCCCCAAGAATGCTGCATCATTAGTACCCATTTATTCTGTTTGGGCATTTATTTGATGTTCTGTCAGCATTAGTCATTTATTTGATGCATGCCCTCTTCAGGCAAAGTCGAGATTTCATTCAATGTAAGTAATTAAACTGTATATTTCAACTGCACTTGTTTTTACGCGCAAGGATGCCTCCTCTGCTTTTGGTCTTAAGGCAAAAATAAAGCTATATTCTCTGACAAACATGACTGTTTAAAACTATGACACCTGTGCAAGGTGTCAAGTGTTATGGATGAGAAATGACCTTTTCACACAGAAACAGGAATGCCTGTTGTTCACGTGGCACCTTGTTGTATCTGTATGTACACAAGGCTGGTGAAAGTTTTTGAAGATCTTGTTGAAAGATAGAAATAAAACAGCACAGAAAATACAAAATTGTAGTGCAAAAGTTTTGCAGGACTAAACTTATTATCAAATACTCACAGTAACAGTTTCCAGCTCTTCAGGAAGTTTCACGTCACAGTGTTCTGACAGCTTCTTAATAATATTTTGAAGCTTAAGCCTGAAATTCAATATAGGTCATGGTACTTTACTCTACAGCTGAGCACATGAGGTCCTTTTATAACAACAAAGTAAACAACATGAACACAAAAACAGATTTCTGGAGTGTTTTTCATTCAGCTTCCAATCAAACAAGAAGAAAAGACAAAGGAAAAAAACACAAAATAACTACCATTAAGGCGAGCAGTTTATTCGTCTTATGTCTGATAGCTTTTCTTTCCCAAACCAATGAACATTCCAGAAATAACTCTACTGTTCATAGTTTTCTTACTTGCACTAAATTCAAGTGTTAAAAATTCCTAACAGAGATAAGCGTGTGTATAGGTCCTGCTGTTCAAATAACGCATGGGATATTCTCCTGTTTTTGGCTCATCTTTGGGGTACAAGATAGGGTTTTACCATTTGTTTAACCCTAGATCCAAAAGGGTTTTTTTAAGATGGGGAGAGGATATAAAATGCCACCAAAATTTTTTTAGGTATAACCATTTTTTTTCCAGCTGTTTTTAACATCAACTAACCTCCAAGGGGAGGGGAGGGGGGAGGAGAAGGGGGCAGAAGTGGGACATTCACTGTCAACTCTTAACCAGAATTTACTTGAAAATGGAACAAAATAAAACACAGCTGGCCATCAATTTAGCATCCGGTTAAGCAAATAAATAAAAACAAAACTACAGATGCCCTGCATCTGTATTCTCCCTCCCCCTTCGGATTAACATTGACAGGTGAATTATAAATTACTTCACTACCTAAATCTTCTCTGACAGTCACTCATATGTAATTTAAATACATGTTCGATTTATTTCTGTATGAATACTGCACGCCTTGCTTCTTGTCACGTTCTGCAATTAACGTTCCATCTGAATAAATATCTGAGTTGAAATGAAGGCAACAAGCTTCGTCCTTCCACCCCTTACAGCACACGATGGCTCCACAGAGGTCTAGCTGTCATAAAACGTAACCAGCTATCAACGTGATTTTGGTGTGAAATATGGTGTCACATTTACAGCACATGCTAAATTGCTATATTCGCTTCAATGCGCAAGATGGCGCTGTATTTTTGTTTACAATCGAAACAGAAAAGGAGTAGCTCAGCTTGCAAAAATTGTTAAATTCTGCAGAAAATGGTTAAGGTCAATGCCTTGACTACAAGACTTGGGATAAAATATCTTTAAGAACACAATTCATTGGGAAAGGGTTCAAATAAAACGAATGCAACTCCACAGCAATTACAAGCGATATAAACGTACCCGCGTTGATCAGTGGAGCTTTCAGTAGTATCTTCCATCGCCTGGCAAACAAAATGTTCATGGAACCTTAAAAAATTCAATATAACACAATGAAAACAGTGAAGACAGTCATTCACGCTTCAGTCTTCAGTGAGATACGTTCCCAGACTTCATATCGAGCTGCAAAAGCCCTTTTTGTCGCCCCAGTCTACGAGCCGAGATGCCCGCTCGCATGTTTTCAGGGATATAAGGGAAAACTTACATTATAGGGATAACCTGTTTTTAAAAACTATAGTTTTGAGGATAATTAAAAACTTGGTGGTGTGAGATATTTTAGGGATAAGGGAGTTAACTGTCCTCAAAATTATAGGGATAAATAGGTTCATTGAATAACCCAACACCCTCTACCCGAGGCGTCTGTTTTTGTTTTAGCTCGATTATCCCCTCCCCTGAGAAAAAAACAAGACTGGTGAAAGCCTGAACCAGCAATCAACGAGCGACCAACATGAGGAGGCGGCGTGGCGCAGCGGTTAGGGTGCCGGACTTGAAGCCCCCTCCTAGGCCCCGCTTGTAAATAGTCAGCCGGGTTTGCCTCCTGGTAGTTGGGATCTTTAACCTCAGTGTTATGCCGTTTAATTTGATTGTTTGTTTCCCCGTTATTTCTGAGTAGAGTGCCTGTAAATTAGCTTGGTAGCTAAGTGCATTTCCACTATAAAACAAAGCATTTGACATTTTTACCATTTTTGAGAAGAAATCGGTACTAAAATTGAGCTTGTTCGCAGGTAAATGGAAGTCTACATACACTTGAGCAAACTTCCCCGTTATAGAAACAAATCATGCCCTAGATAAATTAAGTCTGACAAAAATGTTTATTTCCTGCATCGGAGATGCACCAGGTCGGCCCTCGTGACTTTCCGGTGTCGCTTCCTCTGCATCGGGCCATATCCATGACTCGAGTGCTCATGTTTTATTTTCAGTGCCCTGTGATAGTTGTATAGATACCTACTCGCTAGTTTCTCCGTCTTCTAGGCTCAGTAACAGAATTGTATGGCTTTGGGTACGAAAAAGGAACAAAGATGCCGATTAAATACCTCAGGTACACACCAGGGCCCAGTTGTTCGAAAGCCGATTAACGCTAATGCACGATTAAAAGTTAAGGTGATTCCATCTAATTGCATTGCGCATCCTTGCTGCGCATAATTTTTCGCGTCATTTAGCGCGCGCACGCACAATATTACGGAATTTCCTTGGGGTTAAGCTTGGCAGGAAAATAAATGGTCCTTTTCTTCTAAACGAACACGGTGACCCCCATTTTTTAATGCATCAATTTAAATGTCATACGGTTGTAAACTATATATCGCGATTTAAAGAAAAGTTTAATACTCCAATTTGAGATATTTTTATTTGAATGCTTTAAAAAGCACGTATTTAGGTAGTGCTGCTTACGTGCACTCGCAGCAAAATCTTTAATTTCTTTTATAATCTTAATTCCAGTTCAATGAAAATAGTTTTTAATGTAACACTAAAGTAAATTTTGTTGAACTGCTTCGATATTTTAATGCAAGAAATTAATTTTTCTAGAAATGATAGTTCCCTTTTCTGATTACTAGCGTTCATAATATAAACCTCGTGGGTAATCTATTTACTATAATAGCCATCCAGGTTGCACAAAAACGAGCACCGTGACCCCCATTTTTTATTGCATTTTTGTAATGCTCATAACATAGTCATGAACTGGACCAAGTCTTAGACAATTTTAAATACTCCTTCTTTTTCAGCGGAATCACCTTAACCAAGGTTTTCATCTCGCTCATTTAAAGTGGCTTTTGAAAGCTAATTTTAAGCTCATGCTAAAGAAACGTCTAAATCAAAACTGTGGGACAAAAATCTTTGGCAGAACCTTTAATGATTGGTCATTAAACTAGAATCAAAGTTCACGTTAATCCAGGATTAGGTTAATCGAGCTTTGAACAACTGGGCCCAGAGGAACTGTGATCATACCCGGATGCCGTATTAGTGTTGTCTTGCGAAGCTACCGTTGTGTCTCCCCACAAGGGAAATGATATTATCATCCATCCCAAAGAGGAAGTTGTTTTGGAAAGGGTAGCAAAAATAATTTTATAACGTGCGCTAATTGCATTCTCCAATCAAACTAGCATCTCGAACTTTCACCATACATCCCCGATCGCTTTTGATAAAACAAGAGAGCCCATTATTCTGCAGTCTAGAAATAAAAAAACTGTTTTGTTTTTATGTTTTGTAATTGATAAACAATCATCATGGAAAAGTTTAGACCCCACGATCACAACTGATGGTTTCCGTAAATGATGAAAGAATACTCAATTAATACGTTATAGCACTTTTCGGCACCTTTATTCCAAGTAACATATTCGTTTTTAGGGATTCATAAATGACTCAGTGAAGTTCGTTTCTGTTTTAGTTTCTAATATTCATCTCCTCCTTCTTCTTCGTCTTCTCCAGCTTCCTGTGAGTCCACACCAACTTCCTCGTAGTCTTTCTCCAACGCAGCCAAATCTTCACGAGCCTCAGAGAACTCTCCTTCCTCCATTCCCTCACCCACGTACCAGTGGACAAACGCACGCTTGGCGTACATCAGATCAAACTTGTGATCCAGGCGGGCCCAGGCCTCAGCAATAGCTGTGGTGTTACTCAACATACACACGGCACGCTGCACCTTGGCCAGGTCACCACCAGGAACAACTGTGGGGGGCTGGTAGTTGATGCCAACCTGGGAAATAAAGGAGTAATTTAGATAAGAACGCTGTTGTAATCATCTACTGATATCGTTTGCAAATTCAAGAATTGGGAAACTAATCTAACCTTAAACCCAGTTGGGCACCAGTCCACAAACTGAATGGTTCTCTTGGTCTTGATTGTCGCAATAGCTGCATTCACATCCTTTGGTACCACATCACCACGGAACAGCAGACAGCAAGCCATATACTTCCCATGACGTGGATCACATTTCACCATCTGATTGGCTGGCTCAAAACACATGTTGGTGATTTCAGCCACAGTCAACTGCTCATGGTAGGCTTTCTCAGCAGAGATAACAGGAGCGTAGGTGGCCAGTGGGAAGTGAATACGTGGGTACGGCACCAAGTTGGTCTGTTGAAAACATAAACAGACGAACTGAAAAACCTGCAAACCCATGCCAACACCCTTATTTATAAGTGGAGGGGATTAATGCTGGATATTCTTCGTCGTGGAGGTAAACATTTATCGCTTTTTACCGACACTGAGAGGAATAATAGTTTACAGTGCATCAAACTAGTGGAGATAATCACGCGAGAAGGCCATCCACTCAAATCCCTGGTAGGCATTCCCCCCCCCCCCTTACCCCCCACCAAACCCCATACCTTCCCCCACCGCTTACAGTCTCCTGATCACACGCATGCCAGTCTGACTATATACCTTTGGTTTGTTGGATCATTAAGACTCCTCCACGTACCTGAAACTCAGTCAAGTCGACATTGAGTGCGCCATCAAAGCGGAGTGAAGCAGTGATGGAAGACACAATCTGACCAATCAGTCGGTTCAGGTTGGTGTAAGTTGGCCTCTCGATGTCCAAGTTACGACGGCAGATGTCATAGATAGCTTCATTGTCCACCATGAAAGCACAGTCAGAATGTTCCAAGGTGGTGTGAGTTGTCAGAATGGAGTTGTAGGGTTCTACCACTGCTGTCGACACTTGAGGTGCTGGGTAGATGGAGAATTCTAACTTGGATTTCTTTCCATAGTCAACAGACAGACGCTCCATAAGCAGAGATGTGAATCCAGAGCCAGTACCTCCACCAAAGGAATGGAAGATGAGAAAGCCTTGCAAGCCAGTACATTGGTCAGCCTTGAAAGGTAAAAATTACTAAGTTTAAGAGGTCAAGTTTCGACTAGAGTGCCTTTGAACTCAATCTGTCAAAGAATCTAATTTACCTAGCTTCTTTGACTATCGCAAAAAAGATAAACTGAATTCGTTATTTTATGCATTTCTGGACAAATCTTAGAGGTTAGTGGTGGGGCGGAATTGAGGCTATAAAAACCACACCCCGTACCATTTCTTTTCCTCGAGTCTTCTATGTTATGAAATTTAGTTGATAATTTTTTATATCTAACCTTTAACCTATTTAACTGACTAAAATCACCGAAAGAATTATTCCAAACAAAACATTTTCTCTTAAATCGCAACAATTAGATCTCAAGAAATCCCCTCAAAATCAACAAATTTGAACGGTAAAATATTCGTGCCGTAACCGGATATCGATTTCATCATAATAGCAAAAGTACTTCACTTCACTTACAAGTTTCCTCAGCTTGTCAAGAACAAGATCAATCATTTCCTTTCCAACAGTGTAGTGTCCGCGAGCATAGTTGTTAGCGGCATCTTCTTTGCCGGTTATCAACTGTTCCGGGTGAAACAGCTGTCTGTACGTGCCAGTACGAACTTCATCTGAAGAATTAAAATATTTTCTGCCTTTCAGTAATGTTTTTTCTTTTATCGCTGTCAATAAAATCATAACAACTGATTTAACGTCAAAACTTGACGATTACTTTGAGATATTGCGTCTGCCTAGCTTAGCAACCATAGCTTGTTTTGAATGAGTGCAATCAATTATTTATGACTTACGGTGAAGAATTTCGAGGCAACGCCAAGAAAGAAAAATTTTCTTCCTATTCATAAAAGATTGTCCGAGGCGTTCTTACCAACAACAGTTGGTTCCAAATCAACAAACACGGCGCGAGGAACATGTTTTCCCGCTCCAGTCTCGCTGAAAAAGGTGTTGAAGGAATCGTCTCCTCCGCCGATAGTCTTGTCGCTCGGCATCTGGCCATCAGGCTGAATTCCATGTTCCAAGCAGTACAACTCCCAACAAGCATTTCCAATCTGAACTCCGGCTTGGCCAACGTGGACAGAGATACATTCACGCTGCACAAAAAATTCAAAGAATAAAAATGAGTTGTACGCCAATCAAGTTCTTTGTAAAGTACATTCTTGAAACCAAAGTAAAGTTGAACGGATTTGACAAAAGCAACACCAAAAGATCAAACATATGCCCGAAAAATTGCTTAATCACAAAAGAATAAAATTCAAAAAGAAATATAATGTCCTGACCATTTTAAGACCGTGTTAGTTTTCAATTCTTTTCAGAAATGGCAAAGGAGGAAAATCCAAAAATCCGTGCTCCGAGTAGCAGTGACGGCGTTCGAAGTAGGGTGTGGAATGAATACATTTTGAAAAGCGAGACGATTATATTTTTGACGCCGCAGGTGTTTTCAACTCAATGGTTTGAGCTTATGACACGAGAAAATTAACATAATTTTGAAAAGATTCAAAGAATAATCAGTTTGAGACTAATGTTGGCATAGATTAACATTGATTCGGATAATTTCATTGGTTGATGGTAAAACACTAATGCAGAGTTAGCGCCAAAGACTCAGTGTGTGGTTTATCAAAATACAATCAACCTCTTTTGTGAAGATTTTATTCGGTTTTTTTTTTCTTTTTTTTTTCTTTTTTTTTTTTGCCGTCTGCTTTGGTAACGCTTTCGAATAATACACATTCTGGTTATTCGTGACAAACCTCCGGAAACTCCAACAGATCGACTAAAATCAGACTAAACATGCTTTAAAGGGTTTAAAAATTTAGTTCATTATAAACCAGCGTCGTTCTTCGGTACCAAGTAATTTTCCTTTAGCAAATATCTTTTTAGCGAACGGCTTTTTCACGGAATACTGCTTGGCAAAAAGAAAAAATATGTTGACATTTTAACCGGAATGTAAATTCGATTCGTGAATATATAAATAATTAGGCAAGCCTACTGGGGTGTGCCGGATTACCTTCAATAGTTGTTCCTTTCTTCATTTTTTGTTCTCCACCTAGACTCATCCAATGCTATATTTGACAATGATCAAAAACTTCCTCGTCGCGGTCCGTACAGAAAACAAAATCAAAGAAAAAAATTCGTAGGTTATGATCACAGGGAAACCATGAAGGTAATGAGAAAACAACAAAACTAGATCAAAGGGTTATAAACAATGGGCATCTGGATCGCAGGATCGCAGATCACGAGGAGCACCCGCGGGCCATGGCTCCGCCAATCACAATGCAAAAGGCTAACAATAATTATATTGGTCCAAAAGGCTCTCACAATAAATTAGAAGATACACCGTAATAAATTCAGATCTAAATCGAGACTTTTTCTATTATTATAAAAAACACGAGCATTGTTACATTTTTTTTTTTTTTTTTGCGATTAAACAGCTACACACAGCTGCATGCTTCGTCCGTAAAGCAGCCCATCTGTAAAGCACGGGAAACAGGACTTGCTCGACATCAAAGGAAGTCCTGATTTTCATGTAAAAATATGCGATTGGAATTTGTAATAAGTTAGTATGATTAACATGAATAAGGGGGATAGTTTCATAGAAGCTGTGGTGCTGGGTTGGTCTGGTCAGTTGAGGAGTGAAAACGCGGAAAGTTTGGTTTTATCAGCTAAGTTGATAGTGTAATTTGGCCGCCGTAAAGAGACACAAAAACTAACCTTTCGAGCGCAAGTCCTTCGACAGAACGGTGTGCTAGCGCCTGTGAAAAACAGCTTCTGTTTCTTTTGACTTGGCCAATTTACCTTAGCGACTCAGTTGACAAAACTAAGCTTTTTTTCTTCCACATTTGCTACTTCAATCTTGATATAGCCTGTTCCAGGTTCTCAGAAAGAGAGAACAAGGAAAACAAAAGAATTTTAGAGCAAACGCGAGCACTGTCGAAGATAAAACGAGGGGAAATTGAGTAAGAAAAAGGGTCGCCCTCTTTCTACTTCCCTCGTATTTTATTTTTCGCGGTGGAGGGGGGATGGGGGCTGGAACGGTCTCACCTCAATTAAACTTGCTGAGGAAATTAAATAGCAAAAAGAGGGACGCTGGAGCGAATGTAGAGTGGAGCACTTCTTTAACAACAGAGGAGAGATCACCTTACGAGAGAAGAATAATTTTATTGAAATGTCTTTCTGATTATTACAAGTTAAACTGATTGGCTCAGCTCTTGAATGTTAGCACAGAGCAGGTTCTTCACTTTACAAGAGCAACAGCAACGCGGTAGTAAAGATTGGTTCGTTTTAGGAAAACTTTGATGTAACAGCTTTATATACTGCAGGGGACAGGGTTACATGGACAAGTAACCTAGACTTGTTAGGCAAACAAAGTTTAAATTAAGATCAATTGAACTTGTCAGTCCCTTTTCAAGATTACGTGTTTAGAAAGCTAATATTCATCATCTTCTCCTTCCTCGCCATCTGCATCATTTGAGTCCACGCCAACTTCCTCGTAGTCTTTCTCCAACGCAGCCAAATCTTCACGAGCCTCAGAGAACTCTCCTTCCTCCATTCCCTCACCCACGTACCAGTGGACAAACGCACGCTTGGCGTACATCAGATCAAACTTGTGATCCAGACGGGCCCAGGCCTCCGCAATAGCTGTGGTGTTACTTAACATACACACAGCACGCTGAACCTTGGCCAGGTCACCACCAGGAACAACTGTGGGGGGCTGGTAGTTGATACCAACCTGCAAAGCGACAATCAAATGTGATAATAATAATATTCTTATCCTCTCCCCTAGAGGGGGCCTTTCAGGGATAATGGAATAAACAGGACAGAAACAAATATTTCAAATAAATCCCAGCTGGCAGGAGACAGACCAGCTGGCTATGTACAAGCGCGGCCGAAGAGTTGAACTCAGGGCTACCGAGAAACAACTCCAGCTAGCGGTCAGAGCGGGACTTGAACCCGGACCTCCGTATTACAAGTCCAATGCCTTCAGTATCCGCTCGGTCACGCTGCCTCCGGTTTATTGTCACGTTGGACTAGTCAGTGAAACAGTGAAATTAATTGCATAAGGTAACTCTTAAATAGTGCAGGGACCACTTGTACAAACAGCAGCAAAGTGTCGCCGGATCTTTGTCTAGATCAGGATCAGCAATGTTGAATAAAACGTAAAATTAAATCCAAGGCTGATCGGACCGCTAAAATAATTTTATTGCCTAATATTTTAAATTAATTACAGCCGATTTCACTGCAAGATAGAGCCGGAACAGGATCTTTAAAAGATAATTGGCCAGGTACCATTCATCCGCCTTAGGCCGCTAATGATCAGGGAGTCGTGAAAGAAATTCATCGCATAAACTATGAGTTCACACAGGGTAAGGATTGATTTCTGATGACAAAATAGAAAATACTCACAAAGATACGAGTGCAGTTTGCAAAGAAGAGTGTTTTAAACTTATATGATTGGCCAGCTGTAGATGATTCGCGTCCCTTGATTTCCCTAGACTACGAGCAACCCCCTAATTTTTCTTAGCCGCGGGGATAGCAAAGCGTGTGAATCACGCGAGGGCGGCGTCACGTCTCGTCACGGGAGGCAATTTTAGCGTGCACGCGTGGTTCGCTTGCCTTACTATCCCAAATTGAAGTAAGGAACTACTTCTAGTCTATGATTACCCAGGCATGGTTAGCCCACAGTCAGAACATAGTCAAGGAAAGAAAGGTACAGATCTTTTTCTTTGTGGACTGATATTTATATTTCCGCAGGTATTCACTCTAGATTTGAGTTATCCTGCGAGCAAGCCAGCCGCGAGAGGATTACTCGGATCCTCTGCTGGTGGCTCGCTCTGCTCACCGCTTGCGCTATCCTTCCGCGGCTGACCTAAAAGAGAGCTTGCTCCCAAACAAGCTTTGAGTTCACGTTATAAGCTAATTCCCAAGCCCTTGTCTGATCATAGGCAATCACGGTTGAAAACCCTAGGGTCTGTAAACTGCAATGAAATCGGTTGTAAACAAACCTTAAAACCAGTTGGGCACCAGTCCACAAACTGAATGGTTCTTTTCGTCTTGATTGACGCAATAGCTGCGTTCACATCCTTTGGTACCACATCACCACGGAACAGCAGACAGCAAGCCATGTACTTCCCATGACGTGGGTCACATTTCACCATCTGATTGGCTGGCTCAAAGCAGGCGTTGGTGATTTCCGCGACACTCAGCTGCTCATGATAGGCTTTTTCAGCAGAGATAACAGGAGCATAAGTGGCCAATGGGAAGTGAATACGTGGGTACGGCACCAAGTTGGTCTGCGATAGAAAATGGGACACATTAAGTTAAATGAAATGAAATTATCCCCTTCCCTAAAACTAAGAAGAATTGTTAAATAGTAACCTGAAACTCAGTCAAGTCGACATTGAGTGCACCATCGAAGCGGAGTGAAGCAGTGATGGAAGACACAATCTGACCAATCAGTCGGTTCAGGTTGGTGTAAGTTGGTCTCTCGATGTCCAAATTACGACGGCAGATGTCATAGATGGCTTCATTGTCCACCATGAAGGCGCAGTCAGAATGTTCCAGGGTGGTGTGAGTTGTCAGAATGGAGTTGTAGGGTTCCACCACTGCGGTTGCAATCTGAGGTGCTGGGTAGATGGAAAATTCTAACTTGGATTTCTTTCCATAATCAACAGACAGTCGCTCCATAAGCAGAGATGTGAAACCAGAGCCAGTACCTCCACCAAAGGAATGGAAGATGAGGAAGCCTTGCAAGCCAGTACACTGGTCAGCCTTCAAAGGTAAGAATTACTATAAGTTAGAGAGTTTAAGTTTCGACTCAACTTTACACTCAATCAATCAAGCAATCTAATTTACTAAGATTCTTTTTTTATCTTTGCATACTAGGGGAGTTTTGACAATTTTAATCCATCGTGTAACTTACCAGTTTTCTAATCTTGTCCAGGACAAGATCGATGATGCTTTTTCCAACTGTGTAGTGTCCGCGAGCATAGTTGTTAGCGGCATCTTCTTTGCCAGTTATCAGCTGTTCTGGGTGAAACAGCTGTCTGTAAGTTCCACAACGGACCTCGTCTGCAAAGTCAGAGTATATTCTATCAGATGGTTTGTTTACAACTACATATAAATGCATTCGAAGTGTTAAAGAATAGTTCACAGTGAGCGCAGCGAATAAGTGGTGTATTGTATCCTATATTAAAAGGTATGAGACCGAAAGACACTTTCTCAGAAAATACGCAACGACAGTTAAAATTCTAGATTTCAAGAAAGAAAAAATGCCAAACAAAAGGTTTATTTAATAGAGCTTAGATTGTAAAACAATCGTTTTCTCTGTTGTCATCCATAGAACGACAAAGCGGAAGCGGAATTACAAGGCGCGCTGCTCCAAAAGCGCGGGTTCAAGCGCACGAGCCTCGGGCGTGCGATGTCATTGCTCGCTCGCTCCAGACCCTTTGTTCGAGCACCGCGCGCGTTTGTGCCAACTTAAATTTTTTGTAGTTTAAGGGAAGTATTATCGGCTGGCTAGTTTATATTTTTTGAGCGGTTTTGAGGCGAGAAATAAAGTGGCTCTTAAACTGAAATATCTCGCCTTTTTCGTGTCAAATTTCTGGTGAATAACCTCTGTGTATTGAATAACTGGTCTTTGTTATAAACCCAATCTCCCTCTTCCAAAGTTGCAATCAAAAAGAAGACACTCCCTGCTTTTCAGTAACTTCAAAATTTTCTGGCAATTGGACACTGATATTAACTGGAAAGCACGGAATCTTTTTTTGCCGACCAGTGATATCGGTTTTGAGATATATTTATGATTATAGCTAATTTCTTAGGTAAAAGTTCATAACATTAAGGGTGTTTTGGTGAAAGGCATTATGAATTTATTGCCCTAGAAGCTGACGGCGAACAACTTTACTCATCTCTGAAAGAAAAGGAATTTAAAAAATTGACGACGTTTAACTGTTAATGCACGAATTTTGGTATCTTTCTGCAGTGAACTAAATTTATTGAAGCTGTTCACCTACCAACAACTGTTGGCTCCAAATCAACGAACACAGCACGAGGAACATGTTTTCCCGCTCCAGTCTCGCTGAAAAATGTGTTGAAGGAATCGTCTCCTCCGCCGATAGTCTTGTCGCTCGGCATCTGGCCATCAGGCTGAATTCCATGTTCCAAGCAGTACAGCTCCCAACAAGCATTTCCAATCTGAACTCCGGCTTGGCCGATGTGTACAGAGATACATTCACGCTGTTAAAGAAATAAGAAGCAATCTTGCGAGTCAAATGGGTTTACCAAAGGAAAATTTTTTTTAAAACTTGTAGTTATACAATGAATTAAAAAAAGATTCTGAGGTAATTTCAAGTCTTAGACAGTTTGCGCCTTTCAATAAATTCGGGCGGCCTTCTAGAAATTCTAAGACAGCCAATAAAAAATCCTTTACTTCACCGACAGACAGGAACAATAGTCGGTGATTAATTTCTTACCATTTTAAATGATGGCTTTTAAAAAGTCTTTAAAATGCAAATCCCAAGATTTAAATAATTCCTCTGTCGAAAAATGTAGTAACGCCACCTCTCGAGTGAGGATACAAATAAAGATTTGTGTTTGTTTCAGTCCTGTTTTGTTTCAAAACTGCACGAAACTACAGGTAAACGCTGGTGAGGCGGACCGCGAAACAAAAACACGCGACAGGTTTGTGGAGTTTGTGGTCAGGTGAATGATGTGTAAACAGGCTTCCACATCGAACTCGTCCTCAATCCAAGTCCAGACAGGCTTTCTTAGAAGTCGATCCTCGAGCGCATATGCTGTTAGCTAGTGAATAACGTACTTATTTAAGGCAAGCGTGAGGTTTAACTTCCATAGGGTGATCTATAAAAGTCGACTGAAACCGAGTTGGAAGTAAACATCTTGCTGTTTTAGCAAAACCCAGGGCAGACCCGGATCTGTACAAAAAAGAAATTCTGTAAAAGCGGTTTCTATTTAGCTAGTTGGTTTGTGAGCTGACAATTTTCTTCGGCACACACTTCCAAGTCAGTCTATGAAGAATTATTAAAAACTGGACACATCAATGGAGAATGCAATTGCAGAGTTGTGATTGGTTTAGCGGCACGTTATATGAGCCATTATACCATGCCCCACAAATGTGGTAAGTGCGCGTGTCGGCGAGAGGAAAGAAAACGTAGATTTAGTGATATTCGTGGTTGTTTTAAAAACAGTTATTCAACTCGCACGTTTTAGATACGAGACGATTATAACCAATTCGGTGCTGCGCGTGGCCTCGTTGGCTCCTTATCATCTCGTATCCAACGCTTGCTTGTAGAACAATTGTAAATCAAACCACACTTATCTAGCCTATCAAATTGTGAGTTTGCCTAATAGTCAGTCACCGGGTTACAAACACGATCTGACAAGAGACAATTGATCCGACATGATTTTGTCAAGACAAGTACTTCTGCTGTTATGTTGTAAAAGAACATCATTGAATGATGGAAATCCTCAACACACTTTTTAAGATAGCCGCAATGGATGCGTCATTTGGTAGTATTCGTTACTCCCAATTTTTCGGTCACATTCACGGAAAAGATTTCGTATTTCCCGAGTTTTAATATCCTGCTGTGCCGCAATTATTTCATGTTTCCCTGGCATTTTTCCGAAAATCTCTCCAGATTCGCGGAGGAATTTAGGCGTAAACTGTTTAATGTGGAGAATTGGCTTAAAGGCTATGAATGTACACAATACCCGTCGACAATTTGACAAGGACATGACAAGGGACATGAATGAAACGCTTCTTTCCCTACGATGTCTTTGGACGACTTGCCAGCCTTAATATCAAAATGGTTGAAAAAGAGAGAAAAATACAGCTGACAGCGTTACCTCTGGACACTTTGCCGGAGCGTTGTACCATGACGATACACCACGAGATTTCGGCCCCACGGTTCGCTTATGCCAGCTGGAGATGGTTCCGCGCTGCTTTCCGATACCTTGTCCCCGACAATACAGTGAGGGAGAGAAAAGTCGGCCCCTAGACCATATGAGACAGATCCCTTTCGTTGGCACCTCAGTTCCACCTTACTGACTTAAACTGAGATTCAGCCATGTGTATATATGACAATGTAGTCATTTTGTCTTCCATTGCCTGATTTCATACCGTGGGGGTCTGGGTACGAGTCTGTGTATTATGGGTTATGGGACTCAACACCCACATAGCCGGAAAGAGCACATCGAACTTTACAACATCCTCAAGTTTGGTGTCAATCAAGCTGATATTAGGCGAGATACAGCCATTCAAAAACTTAAAAATTTACTAAGAAATGTATGGAACGCCGGACACAAAATTTGGAGTTTTTGAATGGCTGTATCTTTCCTAATATTAGCTTGATTAACACCAAACTTGGAAATGTTGTAAAGTGCGGTGTGCTCTTTCCGGCTATGTGGGTGTTGAGTCCCATAACCCATAATACACAGACTCGTACCCAGACCCCCACGGTATGAAATCAGGCAATGTCGTATGTTTTGAGGTTTGAGCATGCGCACGGGCTAAAACGATATAATGAGAGAAGGATGACTCGTGGTCAAACGTCAAACGTCTTGGAGGTACCGCTAGTCTTAGACTCCTTTTACCCTATTTCATTCTTACAATTTTCATTGCCGTTTTCCCGAAAACGATTGCTCCTTCGATGGATTGTTGACATTATTAACGGAATCAGGTCGTCACTCGAAGAGCTCTGTTAAAGCCGTTGCTATTTTTCTGTTTTTGTCTATTTAGCCAGTCAACACTTATTACTGTGCCATATGTAATGAAAATGTGCCACGTTTGTTACTACAACAACTCAGATGCTACCTTTCGGCCTCTTGATGTCTGGTGACATCAATCCTAACCCTGGACCAGTTTCTGCTTCGACTGCTACCGCGAGATCAATTGCCTCGTGATGAATACCAGAAGCTTAAAACGTTATCACAAAGACAGCACAATAAACTGGAAATCCGTGCGTAACCTTCATCGCTTCCAGGACCTGGTGCACGCCGAAAACTCTGACGTTATATGCATCAATGAGACATGGTTGAACCAAAATATCAGCAACTCTGAAATATTGCATTCTGGCTTTACAATATTTAGGAGAGATCGGTCTGATCGGGGTAGTGGTGGAGTTCTTATCGCAATCAAAACAGCCTCCTTCGAAGCTGTCAAAGAATTTAAACCTGAATCGGAAGCCGATCTGCAACAGCTTAAGATTATTTTTGCCAAAATCACTACGCTTACTGGTCAAAGAATTTCATTCTGTTTTTGCTATAGGCCACCCAATGAAGACCTAAGTTGGATGGATGTATTCGATAATTTTCTGCATGAAGTTTGTCATCAGTTCGACAATATGGTAATTTCGGATGACTTTAATTTGCCAGACGTCCTCTGGGACTCCATTGACAGCGCACCGGGTGTTAACGAACTAGCCTTTATTGAAACCCTTCACGACCACCTCTTGACATGCACAACTCAATAAAAAACTCAAATGCTCACTAGGCCAAATCGGTTCAATTAATCGCCGGTACGTGTAAATTAGCCATATGAAACACTTAGCTCGTTTGCTCTGAAATTATCATCAAGCGATGAAAATCGAATTTGAAAAAATGCTTATTGGGTACGATAATTTATCGCTACGCTGGGAAAACGGCTTCCTCGAGTGTGGTGATTAGACAAAACCAAAGTAGTTCAAACCAAAATTTTTTTTCAGTAAATTTTTAAAATTTTTGTCCACTGATTGTTCCGTGATAGTTTCAAGAAAATCTCTACTCGACTTTTCAGATAGCATACAGTACTTAGCAGATGGGAAGACGGGAAAATGAAAATGTTGGCGCAAATACCGGCTTGGTTCTTAGAAATGAGCAATCATACCTTTATCCCATTTACTCCAACACCTCAAATATCAAGAAGCATATGCGCAATCTATTTAACTAAGAAAATTCATAATACGAAATTTAGGCTAAGGTCCTTCAATCTTTATTCACTTTTCAAGCTCAGTTACTATTGCTAACAAGATCTTATATGAGGATGGTATAGCTAGTACTCGTCTCCTTCATCTTCCTCGCCCTCAACATCAGCAGAATCCACACCAACTTCTTCATAATCCTTCTCCAGTGCAGCCAAATCTTCACGAGCCTCAGAGAACTCTCCTTCCTCCATACCCTCACCCACGTACCAGTGGACAAACGCACGCTTGGCGTACATCAGATCAAACTTGTGATCCAGACGGGCCCAGGCCTCAGCAATAGCTGTGGTGTTACTCAACATACACACAGCACGCTGAACCTTGGCCAGGTCACCACCAGGAACAACTGTGGGGGGCTGGTAGTTGATGCCAACCTACAAAACAAAATTTGAAGAGGGAGATTAAGTGCTAATTTTCGTAGCTCATAAGAGTTGTTCGTAGTAAGAACGGAGAACTTACAAGCAATAGTGAACATTACAGATGGACAACTAGTGAAACCAACCTTGAAGCCAGTTGGGCACCAGTCCACAAACTGGATGGTTCTCTTGGTCTTGATTGACGCAATAGCTGCATTCACATCCTTTGGTACCACATCACCACGGTACAACAGACAGCAAGCCATGTACTTCCCATGACGTGGATCACATTTTACCATCTGATTGGCTGGCTCAAAACAGGCGTTGGTGATTTCCGAGACACTCAACTGTTCATGGTAGGCTTTCTCGGCAGAGATAACAGGAGCATAAGTGGCCAGTGGGAAGTGAATACGTGGGTACGGCACCAAGTTGGTCTGCGATGAAAAGAAGAGGTAAGACGTTATTGTGTTGATTGATATCACTAAATTCTCTAAAATAAAGTTGAGATTTAATCTGAACAACAACTTCATGAAATTCGCGAGTAGCAAGGCAGCTTTTTCTGGCGTTAAATATCGACTACAGTGCTGGAGTGAGAACCGTATACCACATGCATGAAATGACGATTAGATGTTTTCTAATTTACTACTATAAAATTGCTAAAAATCATGACAACCTGAAACTCAGTCAAGTCGACATTGAGTGCACCGTCAAAGCGGAGTGAAGCTGTGATGGAAGACACAATCTGACCAATCAGTCGGTTCAGGTTGGTGTAAGTTGGCCTCTCGATGTCCAGGTTACGACGGCAGATGTCATAAATGGCTTCATTGTCCACCATGAAGGCGCAGTCAGAATGTTCCAAGGTGGTGTGAGTTGTCAGAATGGAGTTGTAGGGTTCCACCACTGCAGTTGCAATCTGAGGTGCTGGGTAGATGGAGAATTCCAGTTTGGATTTCTTGCCATAGTCAACAGACAGGCGTTCCAGAAGCAGAGATGTGAATCCAGAGCCAGTACCTCCACCAAAGGAGTGGAAAACAAGGAATCCTTGAAGACCAGTGCACTGATCTGCCTGAGTAGAGAGAAACGGTGGAAAAATTTGTTTATTGGCTCTTTATAACCGTCCATGAAGAAGGCGCTAAAATCTTTATTGGTAACGATCCTTATATGCTTCTCACTTTTCTTTTTCGATCTGACAGCCCCCGAGGAAGGTTGTATTTCAAACCGAAATATGGTGCAATTTTTTTTTTAAATAAATACATTTCATTAATTCTAGCCTTTGTCAGGTTGCTTATTTCTTTCAAGCTCGCCACCCTCGCCGCTAGGATCAGTCTGCCGTCAGTTATTTGTAGCTGAAATCTCGAAACCTTTGATACAATCGTGCAACCTGTTTCGATCTCATCTTACTTTTTTCACCACGAAAAATTAGCCTAAAGTAGCGATTGAACGCGTCAATTATAGACTTACGCCTTGTACGCCTTACCAGTTTTCTGATCCTGTCTAGAACCATGTCAATCATTTCTTTTCCAACAGTGTAGTGCCCGCGAGCGTAGTTGTTAGCGGCATCTTCTTTGCCTGTCAGCAACTGTTCTGGATGGAATAGCTGTCTGTATGTACCAGTGCGGACTTCATCTGAAAAAAAAAAAAACGATGTCATTTTTTCAACCTGTCGTTCAGTTTGCAATTTAACTATGGCATTTTTGGAAAATTTGTGCTTCGTCTGGAAGAAATCCTAAGTCACCTTAAAATCAATGGTTCCCTTCAATTCCTTTTGTATGCCAGACAGAAACGATATAGACAATCAAAGAAAGACAGCCCATGGTCTGGGCGCAGTCAGGGAGCAGCTTTCCCGTATTATATCAAGTAATTTTCAGCTCTAAGGCAGTTGTGGAAAGAAGTCTATATTTTTTTCATTTTGCAGTTTAACGACGCAGCTGTTTAGTTGCGCCTTTGTTATTATTTCTTAAGCGGCAATATCGGAAACCCATTCCTCTCCAAAGCAACCGATTAAACTAAATTAACACACTAAATTCAAATTAAGGACTCGCACACAATATTACTGTCTAAACGATATGCAGATTTCTGTTAGAATTTAAAAATCCGTCGCTGAGAATTATCCCAGCTGTTTGTGGTGCGATTACGCTTTTCCTGGTTAAAATAATCTAGCTTCCCATTGCGTGGCTCTGGTTAAAGAAGACTACAATATCACTGCTAAAAACAAATTAATTCCATAAATGACACCATTTCCTTCAATTTTGGGTCCAGTATTGTTTAATTTCCCGATAGAACATCAGACAATTTTCAAACCACAAAATCTGCAAACTCATGCATAGTCAACCGGGATTTGACACGCACGTCTCAATCGAAACTACTTACCTCGAAGGTTTTTCCTTCCGTTTCTTGTATATTTCAGTTTCACAAAACTGAAACTACAAGATGTTTCGGTTTTAATACTTGCGTGGCAATATCATTTCAAACCAAAACAGCCCCGTTGCAATGAAGTAGGCCGCCGACGATAAAATATCAATCCATGTGTATTTGGTACAGCAATGACAGGCACACCTTTTACAAATATTTTCGTACGCTATTCTGGCCTATAAAACAACCATTTTCTGCTCTCTTTTCTCGCTCGAGCTGTGTTAGCTTGTACATTTTTTTTACCTACCAACGACCGTGGGTTCTAAATCAACAAAAACGGCTCGAGGAACATGTTTTCCTGCTCCAGTCTCGCTGAAAAATGTGTTGAAGGAATCGTCTCCTCCGCCGATAGTTTTGTCGCTCGGCATCTGGCCATCAGGCTGAATTCCATGTTCCAAGCAGTACAGCTCCCAGCAAGCATTTCCAATCTGAACGCCGGCTTGGCCAACGTGGACAGATATACATTCACGCTATAAAAGGGATTTAATGATCAAAACTTATAAACAATTTCATATCCCTCTTCTTTAAAACTGAGAAGATGAAAATTTGAAATCTAAAGCCCATTTGTCGAAAGCGAGAAAAACTGTCTACAGGGCTTCTGAGAAAACTACAGGCACACAACAGGTCTTTACGGGTTTGGTTACGCGTTCGATTACAAAAGAAAAATTCGATAGACAAAACAAGCTTACCATTTTGAAAATGTGATCAGCGAAGGTTGGAAACTTGAATGGCAAGAAAATGAAAAGAACGCCGGAAATGAAAAGTCTTCGTCGATAAGTAACCAACCGAACGAAGAACTTATTTCATGCAGCTACTGAATGTTATATAACCGCTGGGCTGGACCTACTCGCCTTATATTTATCCTTCACAAATGACGTGGTGACTTGGTCAATCTCGTTCCCAGGGTCATCGCTCGACCCTGGGAACGAGGTTGTAACTTGGTTCTCGTGTTCGATCCAAGCCCAGCGTGGGGATTCAGACCATTTCCGAGTTGCTGTGAACCTCGCTATGAAAACGAGGCTAAGTGCAAGTTATTATTTTTCATAATAAAAACTTTGCACTTAGCCTTGCTTTCATAATGAGGTTCGAAGCAACTCAGAAATGGCCTATTGATAGAACTGTCAGTGGCCAAAACATTTTTGATGCGACAAGGTAATCACAGAGGTCGTGGCCTCGTGGGTTCGCATCCCGTTCAAACCTGGATTTTTTTCCCAACCGCTTTAGTTGGTTAAGTTGACCTCTTTTATAAAATGATTCTAGAACAACGAGAGAAAAAATATCATTTTGGAAACAAAAATGCACGAACTTGAAAAACGTTCGTCCAACATTTTAAGCTTCAGTTCATTCCCACCCACTCTGTCTCTTGCCAGAGGTACCAAACGACAGTTTCATTGAACTTGGGTGATAGTTTATAGAAAAACTATACTATTTTTTGTTTCTGTTGACAGATAAAAATTTTACGGTTTTAAAATGACATCATATTCGCGCGCTACTTTTCCTTTAACTGCGATGGTCTCTTGTTTATTTATTCTTTCATCCGCTAGACCCTGCGCTAGACTGTTCACAGTCCCCCTATTTTTCCGTGGGATTTTCGAGACTGGTAGGCTTCGATAGAGCTGCTGTCGTCTTGCGCGAGCGCAATCTGGGGAGAGTGTCTAAACTAAAGAGGGGAACGGGATTAGGGAGGCGGCGGGAAAATTTTCCCTCCCCTTCCCCCACTCAACTAACCCCCACCCCGGCTCCCCTCGGTAGTTTAGACACTCCTCTGATCGAGCTCGTTTTTACAAACCAAGATGGCGGCAATTCTATCGAAGCATACCAGTCTCGAGATTCCCACGGAAAAATAGGCGGACTGTGAACAGTCTATACATCCTCAGTTCAAATACGTAAATTTTATGTACCGTATTTACTTCCATCTCATCGCGCAGGCCAACCTCGTTCTAATGCAGCCGGGCTGATTCCACTCTCTAAGAGCCTGGGACAGACTATTGGTGATAAAGATTGAAATATTAGATAAAGATTGAAATAGTATACCGCGCAGCGTAGTTAATTCATGAGAATTTAAAGATTATAAAATCAACGCTGTAAAAGAGTTTCGACCGACGTTTCGGCAAGGCTGCCTTCTTCAGAGTACGTGCCATCCTCGATCTCGACTCCAGAGCTCTTCCCTTTTGCGCATGACTGACGTAGTCAAATTCGAGTGACAGCCGAGCGGCTCTAGGGCCGAGAATGGGTACATGCCCGCATCAGGAGCCATAATTCCTGGCTCCTGGCCTGAATTCATAACTGCGTGCGTGCGAGCAACGCAAGTGACAGCGCATGCCAGCGCCCTTCTTCATCTAGCATCTCGACTCCAGGGCCCAGTTGTTCAAAGCCCGATTAAGCTAATCCTTGGTTAAGGTAAACTTTACATACATACATACATACATACATACATACATACATACATACATACATACATACATACATACATACATACATACATACATACATACATACATACATACATACATACATACATACATACATACATACATACATACATACATACAATACATACATACATACATACATACATACATACATACATACATACATACATACGTACGTACGTACGTACGTACGTACGTACGTACGTACGTACGTACGTACGTACATACATACATACATCTTTATTTAACAATGCAGGTAAAAAGTGACTCGGCAAGACCGAAGTCCTGATGTGGACCTGCCTAACTACAGCTAATTAAATACAATCAGATTAAAATATATAAATTAAAATTAGACAAACGAAGTGAAGTATCTTTTTTGATTCGAGCTTAATTACTAATCAATGAAGACTCTTCAAAAAGATTTTTGTTCTTCAGTTTTGACTTAGACTTTTTTATACCGCTAGCTTCAAACTAGCTTTTAAAAATACTTTTAGTAGGGGAGATCAAAACCTCGGTTAATTTTTAATCGGGGATTAGCGTTTTAAAATCGGCTTTCGAACAACCGGGCCCAGGGGTCGGTTTCTCGAAAGTCCCGGTAACTTACCGGGCCCGATAAGTGTCTTTGGTGATATGAAATGTTTCGTCACAGAAGTCAATTTTTGTTAGCTTTGAGTACTAAATTTTAAAATCTTATAATTCTATTAAAACATTGGCGAAGTACCATATCTGTAATCGCTATGTAATCGACGGAAAGACGTTAAAAAAATATACTTATCGGGCCCGGTAAGTTACCGGGACGGGCTCTTCCCTTTTGGCGTATGACGTAGTCAAAGCCGAGCGGCTCTGGGGTCGAGAATGATGCCAGCGCGCGAGGAAGTGCTCCTTCTTCTTCCGGTATTCTTGGTTGGCTGGGCCTGCCTTCAAAACTGCAACCTTCAGATCTTCGAGTGAATGATTCACTTGATTGAAATGGACAGGCACAGAAAGGTCATTTCTCCCGTTGATGACGTCTCTACGGTGCTCCCTACCTGTCCGCCAACCTACGACAAGTCTCCCCAATATAAACTGCATGTCGATGGACATTTGGTGCATGTTAAACAGTAAACGACGTCGTCAGTGATGCAGGAATGATGTCCTGTGCCACTAACCTCCCCTTTAGGAGTTGTTATTGTGGGAGATAGATTGTGGGGACAAGTACGGCAAACGGTCCTGTTACAAGGAAGGTTCCTGGAGGGTTTTGAGGTAGGTTGCTTCTGACTAGCAAATCCTGGCTTTATCACGGTTTTTGACGCCATTTTGACGAATAGGCAAACACACTTGAAATAACAGTGTTTGTATGGAAATCCAATGTCAAATAATTTTCATAAAACATCGCTTCTGAAAAATTCATGAATTGGAAACTTTTGGCACTAGGAAAAGGATTTTAAGAAATAATTGGAGGGATGTAGCTGTGCCAGAAAGCGTCCAGTTGTGTTTGGAACTTTCCATACATTTGTCTGTATTTTTTCCCGCGAACTATTTTCAGTAGCAGTTCACGGCTGGTTCACTATACAGACAAATGTATGGAAAGTTCAAAACACGACTGGACGCTTTCTGGCACAGCTACATCCCTCCAATTTTTTTTCCTTAAAATCCTTTAAGTTTTCCTAGTGCCAAAAGTTTCCAATTCATGAATTTTTCAGAAGCGATGTTTTATGAAAATTATTTGATATCGGATTTCCATACAAACACTGTTATTTCAAGCGTGTTTGCCTTATCGTCAAAATGGCGTCGAAAACCGTGATAAGGCCTATTGCACGCCTGAAAGCCTTCCGTGCAAGGGATTGGCTACTTAGCAAGATGGCGGAGTCTAAAACATTCTATGGTCGCTCACTCCCTCAAACACCGGTCGACTATCGGTCGTCCGAGTCCAAAACTCGCCTCTGCCGTTCTCTTCAAGCAGGTTCGGCTGTCCCATACTTAGCTTTGTCTTCATGTTTTAATACCCATGCTGAACCAGCTTTCTGTGGACTCAGCACTTTAGCCACCATTTTGAACTCACTTCGCATAGATCCTCAGCGTATTTGGAAAACCGTTTGGCGTTGGTATTCAGAGGAGCTTTTAGACTGTTGCCGACCTTTGGAGGATGTGAAGGTATCTGGAATCACCCTGGAAGAATTCGTTTGTTTGGCAGAATGTAACGGAGCTATTGTAAACCTTGTAAGGCCAAGTGATTGTGAACAAGAGTTTCAGAAATTTGTTCAAACTGTGGAACGAGTTTGTACAGGTGGCAGAGTGAAAGGAAATAACAAAGAAGGTGATGCTGAAGAGAACTTGGATGAAGAAAACCCCGAAGAATTTATGGCGATAGCATTTTCCAGGAAAACTCTCGGGCAGACTGGAGATGGTCATTTCAGTCCCATTGCCGCACTCGACTTTGAAACAAACTCCGTTTTGATGTTTGATACTGCAAGGTTCAAGTATCCACCATATTGGATTCCCCTAGACTTGTTGTTTCAATCAATGTTGCCAATTGATAAAGCCACCGGGAAGAGTCGCGGGTATGTGGTCTTAAAGGCAAGGTATGAATATCAAGGGCACAAAGTCTGTTGTGGCTGTAGATAATGATGCATATCTTGAGTTGCGAAGGCAACAACACACCCTTGAAACGCAATCTAAATTGTCTCAAAATACTAACAGAAAATTATCGTTTGTGGAGGTGTTGGTGAAATCATAAAATGGCTTGAGTTGTCGTTAAGCCACATTTTGAATGAGCTTCACACCCATGACAATGTTGTTGCTTTGTAAAATAATTCTTCAACCAATTCTTCTAGCCCACGCTTGGCTCGCTCCACTCACAGAGTTTTCTTTTCATCCTAAAATCCACTTGGCAGCCTGTTCACCAGATAACAGCCATCATGACCACCTGTCATCAAGGTGTTTTCAAGGGTGACATAACAGCTGTTATGAGTTATGGCCCTTAATATGAGCTCTGGTTGTGAGCTCTGGTTGTGTGTGAGTTATAATAGTTATACAAAAAGCTAAAAACAATAACAATATAAGTTAAATTTAATATGAGTTTAAAATATAGATAAATAAAAAATATGAAAATAATTGAAATACATAGATCATTCAGTAAAGTACTTGGAAATCTTGGTCTTAAATGTCTCGAAAGAATCACTTTCAACAATGTCTTTTGGTATTTTGTTCCACATCCTCAGAATGCATGAGAAAAAGGAATAAAAGCAGACATCCTTTATGGCATTCACATTTAAGAATTTATAATCATGACTAAAATGGGTTTTGGCACCACAGCTCGTATGCGGCCGCAGATAACTATTTTGATCAATATCAAAAATTCCATGACATATTTTATACATGTAAAATATTTATACTTTATACTTTATTTATTTTATACTTGTAAAAATTTCATTTGAAAATAAATGGCATTGCAGGCAGTATTTGTAATTTTCTTGGCTTGTCAATAATCTAGGTGTACAAAAGTATGAAATTATCCTAATGAATTATATATTTTGATATTTTTGAAACTGGTATTAATTGTATTGTCAGTCAAGAAGTGTTACACTTACCTTAAAGTTGTCCCACTAAGTGAACAATTTAATTGAGCCTAACCTGTTCATTATCACAGTTTGTGTTAACGTAAGCTGATCCTTTCTTTGGGAAAATCTTTCATGTTACATGTATACTAATGATTCTTCCAAGTTCTTCAACTTCAAGCAAACGTACATGCATCAGGGACATGAAGTGGGGAATGTTGTAGTGACAGTTCCCCTCCTGAGACATCCCTGATTTTATGTAATGTTTGAAACACGAGCAGCAGTGTTTTATTGGGAATTAAAATCACGAGGCGCAGCCAAGTGGTTTTAGACCCGATAAAAAACGTGTTGCAAGTTTTTTGAATGGCTTCAAAAGCATTCCTGGAAAAGTGTGTGTCAAGAGAGTTCATAACAATGATGCTTTTGTGAACGTTGGAAATGAGCATCGGGTTTTAAAACCACTGGACATGATGTTTTATTGACCATTTGATAGATCAATGGGCTTATGAATTATTAATGACTATTTGAAGAAAAAGTTCTGTTGCATAGGGACAAAAGTTTGTCTGCACTAAAAGTTGCATGAAATTCAGTTGGTTTGAATTTGCGAGTTATGAAGCAGAGACAAAGTGGCAAAATTTTTCAAAATCACATTGTTTACACTAATCTTGTGAACTGTCCTCGCTACAAGATAGAAATGAAACAATAAAAACGTGTCATTCATTATCTTATGAGACTTCATCCATTCTCTCCATGCTACATGCCTCTGATGCAATACACAGGAAGGAGACTGTTTCTGCTTCACGTCCCTCCCATACTACGTGTTGTCTAGTTTGTTGTGATCTTAATGGTAAACATAAATCCTGATCTATTCATAGAGTCCTAAAGTGTGACTTGTTTCAAACAAAATTAGAAGGATTTGTATGGAGTCATCAAGGCATAACAGAGCTAATATCTTGCCCCCAAATTGCAATAAGATGCTGATATTTGGCGAATAGGCACTTTTCATCATGCTCTTTCCGAGTATACTAGCAAATCCCGCAATTTCATAAATATAGTTTTTGTTACGTCATCACTTTAGGACTCTATTGTTCTGTCACATTTTTTATTTTTCAGGCGGGGGTACACCCGAATTAGAGTGAAATTTGAAGAGGTTTTAAGAATGGATGGAAGAAAGAAAATGATTTTTGGAACACTAACATACAGTTGATACCCACGCAAGAGCACCCCGGGTTTCTGGTGGACTAACTTGGTATCCGTCTATTAATTATTAACCACAAATTCTAATTTTAAAACTTCACTAAATCTTCAATATTTCTTATTTCTCCTAATTTTACTCCTCTTTTGAGAAAAACTATCTCCTCCCAAATATACCTAAAAATCACCCAAAAATTTACAAAACACCCCAAAACATTGATTAGTGTAATGAGCATAGGGTTTTTGTATTGCTTGAAACGCGAACGAGATATTTCCGTTGAACCGATTTTAAGCGGGGTGAAAACGGCTTTCAGGTGTACCCCCGAAGTTGATCCCAGTCTGGAAAATATTCCTCCTTTATGTTGTAACAATGTTCTTCCAAGTTCTTCAATTCCGATCGAATCAGTTTAGCCTGAGGACTTCTGGGAACATTCCAAATGAAAACTGCCACTAATCCAAACATGACAGCATCCAACAGACATGGTTCTTTCCCAATAACTCTGACACAGCCCTCAAATCCCTCTCTGCGATGCTGTAAATCACTGATGATTTATAACAAAACTAGACTATTTTTTTGCTTCTGTTGACAGATAAACATTTTATGGTTTTGAAATGACGTCATATTCGCGCGCTACTTTTCCTCTCTTGTTTATTAATAGGTATAATTTACCTCATGAAATGTTTATTTTATATATCAACAACCATTTACAGCAATATGACCTACAATATCTCATTTTAAAGTGTATAATGTGGGCTTCTCAGAAACCCAGCACTTTTTTTGAAAAAAAAAATCTTAATTCACAAAAATTAACAAAAAAAAAATACTCTTAAATAATAATAATAATAATAATAATAATAATAATAATAATAATAATAATAATAATAATAATAATAACTACTTATATAGCGCTTATCCAGTTCTGTTCTAAGCGCTTTACAAAGTAAAAATCATATTTGTTTAAAATAATTCGAAAAAAGATTAGTCTTAAGGTGGGGCTCTACCTGAATTTGAGTGAAATTTGAAGAGTTTTAAGAATGGATAGAAGAAAGAAAATGATTTTTGGAACACTAACAGACAGTCGACAAACACGCAAGAGCACCCCAGGTTGCTAGTGGACTAACTTGGTATCCGTCTATTAATTATTAACTACAAATTCTAATTTTCAAACTTCACTAAATCTTCAACATTCCTTATTTCTTTTAATTTTACCAATCCTTCAAGAAAAATTATTTCCTTCCAAATATACCTAAAAATCACCCAAAAATTCATAAAACACCCCAAATCATTAATTTGTGCTATGAATGGAGGGTTTTTGTATTGCTTGAAATGCAAACAAGATATTTTCATTTGACCGATTTTAAGCGGCGTGAAAATGGCTTTTAGGTGAACCCCCACCTTAAGTTTACGTTTAAAAACATTTAAATTGTCGCAATTACGGAAGGCAATACCCCCACACCTCTTCCTACTCGAATATGGCCCACCGTTAACGTCCCCCCTCCCCCCCTATAGCAGGTAGAGAGACACTGAAAGGTAACTAGAGAAAAGAGTTTGTTGCGTTTATCACTCATCAACTCTTCGTCGATTTCATCTGAAAAAAAGCTTCGAATTGGCACCGACCCTGGATAGACAGCGGGCAAAGTTATTAATTCATTTATTAACTCATGCGTCCGTCTGTCCGTCGGTTCATTTATTTGTTCGTTCCTTCTATCACTCACTCACTCACTCAGGCTGCTGGCTCTGTCATGCCTTCCAGCATACATTCCTATGTTCAGTCATGTATGCATGTATTCATTTATCCACCTTTTCACAAAAGAGTGTCGAGCTGCCGGTACAAAAGAAACGTTTTATGTCGATGGCCTTTTTTGAAATACAGTAAGAACTTCAGGAGCCTGTGAACGATTTCCCATACTTTAGTAATTACTATAAATAATAGCAGGCAGGGGTGGATCCAGCAATTTTCGTAACTAGTTTCCACCAAAATTAAGTTTTCCATGAGACTTGAAATCGAAAGGCGTAGCCCTGAGCTTGCTAGGGGGGTGTGGGGGCATGCTCCCACAGAAAATTTTTGAAACTTGGATGCTCTGTAATGCAATCTGGTGCATATTTGGAAATATATTTAGGATCAAACCAAGTATAAAAATTTGCTTTAAATCCACAAAATTTAGCAACTTTTCTTGGCCAACACTTACTAAAAAACATTTTGTAAAAATAATGTTCAACATATCATAGGTGTTTTTACCAGAGTTAGGTTTAAGTTCAAAGTAAAGGAAAGTTGCAGGGCAAAGTGGACGTTTTTAGTCATCACTGCATAAAATGTTGGCCATTCTCATTCGTCTGGAATGAAGAGAAGCAAATAAGTCAATGATTCCATCCAAATCTAAGGGAATGTCCCTATGAGCATGCATAATTGCCAAGCCATTCAATCTCTCTTCTCCCATTGTGCCCCTTAGATAATTCTTCAGATAGCGAAGTCAAGATATTGATCTCTCACAGGAACAAGATACTTTAGTAATCACTATAAATAATAGCAGCCAGGATGTAGATAACAAATTATTTTATATCCTTTTATTCCAGATACCGTGGAAGCCGTAGATCTATTGATTTTAATTCAGCCGAGACGTAATAAGTCTAAATATGTTAAGCCCCATTCCCACCCTTATGCCCAAAAAATTTGTTGAGCCGTAACGGTACTAGCCTCCCACGCAGTCGTTTTTAGGGGAGTCGTATTACCTCCTAAAAACGACTGCGTGGGAGGCTATAACGGTACGTTAGTCACAATGTTATGACACGTGTAAAGATATATTTCCATCGTCACCATCGTGGATGCGTTGATTTGCCTACTGTACCTGTCAAAATACCACCAATCGTACGTATCTCTAACCCCTAGCTCTTCCGAAAGAACGCCGGAAAATCCCCTACTCACAAACCAATCAGCATACGGCAAGTTACACAGAAAAAGAAAAAAAGAAAGTCTTTTCTGATATACGGATTCCGTGTATTTTATTTTATAAACATAGATAGGTGTCATTCTGGCGTGTTTTAAAGTTTTACGCTTTAAAGGGACTGCCTTAAGGGCGATTTAGACGGTACGATTTTACCTACGATTTGTCGCATGCGATTTCTAGAGCGCGCGCTGCTTGCGTCATGTAAAAATCGTACACAACTCTCGCCACTCAACATTGCCTTTACTTACGATTGTCGTAGGATTTTAAAACATGTTTTAAAATCCTACGACATTTTTCGTGTTGTGTGCGTCTGTCGTAAGGATGTTGTAGGTTGATTTACACGAAGCGATTCGTGTTGTAGGCATAGCGTAAGCGTGTCGCATGCGACAAATCGTAGGCAAAATCGTACCGTCTAAATCGCCCTTTAGAATACTAACACCATAGTTAACTGCAGCAATTGAAATCTTATTCAAACTTTTGAAAATTTCACTGGGCTCCTGACTGATATTACAATTTCCCAAAAGACTTTAACCTTCGTTGAAGTTTTCATGTCGACGAATTTTCATTTCAGTTTGTTTTTTTATTCCGGATTCTGGGTTTAAGGTAAACCCTTTCTAACACATCGTCTGCGGGAATAAAATCTTCAAATTGCCGAAGCCATTTCTCAACCAAACATGCGAAAACGCTAGGTTCATCGCTAAAACTTGGTAAGTGATTGGATTAATAAATGATCGTCATATCCTCCAAATATGGAAAGAAACGGAAGTAACGCAATTTTTCTGCGAGTTTTTGAAATTTATGGGTGGATATCCACCGATCCTGCCGGAAAGCAGTTTAAATACGTGCTGCGGCCGGGCTGATTCCACTGTCTAAGAGCCTGGGACAGACTACTCTTGATTTGCCAGGGTTTGGTTACTTAGCAAGATGGCGGAGTCTAGAACATTCTACGGTCGCTCACTCCCTCAAACACTGGTCGACTATCGGTCGTCCGAGTCTAAAACTCGCCTCTGCCGTTCTTTGCAAGCAGGTTCTGCTGTCCCATACTTAGCTTTGTCTTCATGTTTCAATACCCAAGCTGAACCAGCTTTCTGTGGACTAAGCACTTTGGCCACCATTTTGAACTCACTTCGCATAGATCCTCAGCGTATTTGGAAAACCGTTTGGCGTTGGTATTCAGAGGAGCTTTTAGACTGTTGCCGACCTTTGGAGGATGTGAAGGTATCTGGAATCACCCTGGAAGAATTCGTTTGTTTGGCAGAATGTAACGGAGCTACTGTAAACCTTGTAAGACCAAGTGATTGTGAACAAGAGTTTCAGAAATTTGTTCAAACTGTGGAACAAGTTTGTACAGGTGGCAGAGTGAAAGGAAATAAGAAAGAAGGTGATGGAGAGGAGAATTTGGATGAAGAAAACCCCGAAGAATTTATGGCGATAGCATTTTCCAGGAAAACTCTCGGGCAGACTGGGGATGGTCATTTCAGTCCCATTGCCGCACTCGACTTGGAAACAAACTCCGTATTGATGTTTGATACTGCAAGGTTCAAGTATCCACCATATTGGATTCCCCTAGACTTGCTGTTTCAATCAATGTTGCCAATTGATAAAGCCACCGGGAAGAGTCGCGGGTATGTGGTCTTGAAGGCAAGGTATGAATATCAGGGGCGCAAAGTCTGTTGTGTTTGGAAAGAGGCTATGTATGAAGAAGAAGCCCCTAAAGAGAATTTGCCAGAACCACGACCAGCTTATGAAAGTGGGAAATCCTGTACAAAGCCATGTATAACATGTACTAGTGATACTCTCTAGACTAGACTATAAACAGGTAACAAATTTTGAACAAATGTTGACTGTGAACACTGTCCCCTTTTTGTGATTGTCTAGCTAGTCAAGAAGTAGAGTCCAGGGTGTAATCCGTGTACATTGTACACTGAAAATGACCGAGAATTTTTAAGTTTTGCACCAAATCCATGGCCGCCAAAGTGCCTACAATTACATCGACCACCACGCCAATGCCATCCCCTCCCTGTTCGGCCGGCGAGAAATCCTGGGTATTTTTGGATAATAACAGTTCAGCAGAACAGCAGAAGCTTTCAAAAGCCAAGGTAGTTTTTCTTCATGCCAATGCTTATGAGGTAATCTACCTGCGTCTTGTGCTGCTTTATGCCAAAGACCACAATTGTGCGACAGTGCACCGAGCGATTTGGAAACCCATATCAAAGATCTTCTGTGTAATCTACATGTATCTAAAATGCTGCCTGGAGTAGTGTGAAAGCCAGAGCTGTGCGCCATCCTTCCAGGCACTTTGTCACTTGGTCTGTGACAGGGTCATTCTCACCAGCCACGTCCAAAAACCTGAAGCCTGGTCGATACATGATGACAATGGTGCTTATCTTGAGTTGCGAAGGCCACAAGACACCCTAGAAATGCAATCTAAAATGTCTCAAAATACTAACAGAAAATTGTCGTTAATGTCACAGTTCCAGATATATGTATAACTAACTTTGTTTTGACAAACTTGTACAGTACATTTATATAGTTAGACAATGATGAAAGCCTAAGCCAATCGGAAAGGCGGTACCATAGAAAGCTAGACATTACAAGATAAGAACTCAGACATGAATGGGGGTATACACCAATGGAACCACTTAGCAAGCATGAAATAAACTGCAACGAGACAGTTCCCAAATGTTACAATGGATCCAAACATTTTAAGCGACAACAAAGAGATAAAGATAAAGGTACGACAGTAGACTGATTCATTACAATAACAAACTTAAAGCCCACAGGGCACTGAGTGTCACGTTCCATTAACTGCGTTTTACATTTAGGCTGTAAAACTATCCGTGGAGGTGTGGGGTGAAACCATAAAATGGCTTGAGTTGTCGTTAAGTTTTCAGCAACATGTTGAACTGAGCTTCACACCCATGACAATCTTGTTGCTTTGTAAAATACATCTACCATTATCTAGCCCACGTTTGGCTCGCCCCAGTCACCAAGTTTTCTTTTCGTCCTAAAATCCACTTGGCAGCCTGTTTACAAGCTAACAGCCAACATGACGACCCCTCACATCAAGGTTATTTCAAGGGTACATAACCGCTACTATGGGCTATGGCCCTTAATATGAGCTCCACTAGTGTGTGGGTTCATGAAGTGCTGACACTGTCTTCTGTCTTCACTACATGTTGCTGAAAACACATCAAAAACTATAAAGTTGTGAATGAAAAATAATGCATTCTGTGTTACAAAAGAGAATTGCAGTGTGGATAACACCCATTTAAATTCTATTAAGCGTAAAGGGGAAGGCCATTTGGGGCATTTGACCAAATTTTTTTCTTCAGGGATGACGTATGGTGTCATGTGGGCTGAGTTTGTCAGGTCTCATCCCTTCTCAATGTTTTTTTTCTCTGAGCACTCTGGTTTTCCCTCTTCTCAAAAGCAACACATTCAGATTCATATCTGATTGTGGTAGTTGTTAGACTAATAAGTGCACCCCTCATTAAACAGAGTAATGGTTTTTATTTATTTACTTCCATGTGTGGGTACCTAGTACCATTTTAGATCCTGTATGTACATGAATGGCAAATAAATGTCCCAAATTCATGATGTTGCGCTTGGATTTTGGCCCCTGGGAGGCTGTGGGATTTTAAAAAAACAGAATGCTTGGTGTCTCCTGTCTCCCTCAAATGCTTAACAGTAAAATGTTGATATTAAGAAGTACCAAACCACCAATTTTAACTATGGAAAAGGTACAAAAATCACTCTGGTCACTAAATATGACCACATGCTGTCTCGGTAGATGAAATATAAACAAGAAAATACACGTAGAATCTCTGGTGTATAAAGACAACAGCTCTGCTTTATTGAGGCCAGAAAAAAGTTTTGCTGGATATATATTTTAGAACTTAATCTACAGAAATTATACATCTTGTAAAAAAAATTGCACAAGTACCTTTAGAGTTATCTTATTATCATCATCATTAATGATAGACATTTAAAATTAGATGGTGTTATAACCATGATATAGACTTTCTTATATATCAGTGAGCGTACAACAGAGTTGCAGTAACTAAAGTTATATAATTTCTTGTGTAAAATGGTGTTTGCCATCAAAATGAAAACAGTATGAATGCTACAATTACTTGTAAAATTTTTATTTGAAAATAAAGTGCATTGCAGGCAGTATTTGTAATTTTCTTGGCTTGTCAATAATCTAGGTGTACAAAAGTATGAAATCTAACAAGTTATTTATTTTGATATTTTTGAAACTGGTATTAATTTTATTTTGTCAGTCAAGAAGTGTTACATTTACCTTGTAGTTGTCTCACTTAGTGGACAATTTAATTTAGCCTAACCTGTTCGTTATCACAGTTTGTGTTAATGTAAGCTGATCCTCCTTTAGGAAATTCTATTATGTCTTGTGACTGTATACTTATGATTCTTCCAAGTTTTTCAACTTCAAGCAAACCAGTAAAAGTCAGGACACACAAACATACATGCATCAGGGACATGAAGTGGGGACATGTTGTAGTGACAACTCCACTCCTGTGACATCCCTGCTTATAAAAAAGTTCTGTTTCAGGGGGACAAACGTTTGTCTGACTAAAAGCTGCATGAAATTCAGTTGGTTTGAATTTGCGAGTCGTGAAGCAGGGACAAAGTGGCGAACATTTTCAAAATCACATTGTTTACATTAATCTTGTGAACTGTCCTCACTACGAAATAGAAATGAAACAATAAAAACATGTCATGCATTATCTTATGAGACTTAATCCATTCTGTCCATGCAACGTGCCTCTGATGCAATACACAGGAAGGGTCCAGTGTGTGCTTCATGCCCGCCCCCCCCCCCCCCTACATGTTTTCTAGTGTGTCGTGACCTTAATAGTGAACATAAAATTATCCAGATCTATTCATTGTTCTGTCACATATTTTTATGTTTGAGCATAAGTTGATCCCAGTCTGGAAAATATTCCTCCTTTATGTTGTAACAATGTTCTTCCAAGTTCTTCAACTCCGATCGAATCAGTTTAGCCTGAGGACTTCTGGGAACATTCCAAATGAAAACTGACACTAATCCAAACATGACAGCATCCAACAGACATGGCTTGTTCCCCATGACAAACTTTTTCTTTCCCAATAACTCGGACACAGCTCTCAAATCCCTCTCTGCAATGCCGTAAATCTCTTCCCTAGAGTGTCGGCCTATCCCATGTGACCAAAGTGACTTTTGCATGTGGCGAGATACCAACCAAGACATGATATATTTCAGAGGCTTTGGAACCATACCCAGCAAAGGGGACATTACTCTTGTATCTGCCATATCAGTCACAAAGCTGTGGTATATCAGTGTCCTGGTAAATCAAACAGACCATTTATCTGAGATTTTCAGAGGATTGAGGGGAAGATAATGATTCCTTGAACAATAAACTTTACATTACTGTACCATGAAATCAACATGTGAGTTGCTGAGTCACTGGTTATATACCTTCCAGGCTTTAATTTTCTCCTAAATTTAATTTCTACCCTAATAATTAACATTCCTTCACTGATAAGCCCGAAAGCTAATTCAGTGAAAACTGCTTTAAAAGTGGCCAGGTAAATTCTGCAGTTTGCACCACAGATTTGAGAACAATTTGGATTATCTATACCCTATCGCTGATCAAAATGGCTCCAAAACTGCCGCACATATTTATTATATAAATGTAGGTTATATAAAAGGGAGTGAGTGATCAATTTCTGGGGGAGGGGGGTACTTAAGTATATTATAATGGTGATTGGGAGGTGTACAGTATAAGCAACTGGGGACGTTGGAGAGGTGGGGGGGGGGGGGGTAAATTTTCTGGTGTACTTGTTTTGGGTCGAAAGATTATGGCAAGGACTTTAAGAGTTTTATGGGAAGAAGAATAGGCTTCTTCAGGTTATGAAAAGCAGAGACTTCACGAGAATGGACACACCCACGCAGAGGGAAGCCCAGTTTACAGGTGTGTTAAAACTGAGGACTAAAAACAATTAAAGGTAGACAATTAATAAGAAATAAAACCTCACTCATACCAGTAAGTATTTTCTTCAAGCGTCACCAGCATAGCACGTGAAATGGCCTTCTCCACAGCACTCAAATGATCATCTGGGTCTACACTAAATTCCTCGTTGAGAAAGGGAACTATGAAATTGGAATCCGCAACTGGACTGCCGTTGTATTCTATCCAAGGAACTTTACCTTTAATAGACATCTTAAAGCTATAGTCGCTCTCGTAAGGAATCTTGCACATCCTCAAATAGGCTTCCAACTTGAGACAGAAAGGAGATACATTCAGCACTCTATTATTAGGAGGCATTTGATGGAGAAGAACAACTCCATTGCGAGCCTTCCGAGTTGATTTTGGCTTCAACTTCAGGAAAACAAAAATAGCCTGGACTACGAGTAGTATAAAGACGCATATGCAAACAAATCCTATGAAGTAGATAAGAACAAGAATGCAGAGAAAAATAAACAGCCATCCAAAGCGGGCATCGTAAATCGACTCGGGCTCCTCGTCAGTCAGCATCTTGTGAGTTGTAATCTCCCTCGCAGCGTTGCGTGACAAGACAGAAGAGATAAAGAATTTGAACTATTTACAAAGTGAAAGCGAGGCTCATGACGTCAGGGGTCGCCATATTCTGTCCAGAACGAAGAAGAGATCGAAAAAATTACATCAGGCGTTTTCATGAATTTTTCGGAATCCAGGCGCTGTAGGGACGATAAAAATGGCGAAAATGAAAATTTTAGATCACATAAAGTAACTCTGAAGTCTTTTAGGCTGGATTTTGTTCGTTTTTCCCGCGAAAACAGCCAGTGAAACATCCAGTGTGCTGATCGCTAGTCTCTGAGCTGAAGCTTACAACTCGCAACCAAAACTTTTTGTTTTTGTAGTTTTAACCTTGTAAAAGGTATTAAACCTAGGGTAACTCTCAAATGGCCGATCCCGCCTCGAGAAAGTCTGCAACACTCAACCGTTTACGATCACAGCTTCGTAAAAAGCGAGAATCCTTGGCGGAGCAGTTTGACTTCAAAATGTACATGACTGTCGTTTTCCAAGATAAGGTATTTAAATGTCTGATTATTAATAATTTCTAAGGTTATTTTAATGATGATTGAGGCTTTTTGTACCGTATCCAAATATTAGATTAATCGTGTATCATCATTTGGAAGATTTCCGCACAGCCCCATACATGAATAATGCACCATTGTCATACCAACCTAACCCTCTTCTAAATATTTAATACGGAAGCGTGAAATATAGAGTTTTAGTCGCAAAATGTACACATGATGTATGGGCTGGTTCAACAACAACAACAGCGAAAAATCAGCAACACTTTATTTCAAAACGCAAACAAGATAATCTACTTCGTCTTGGTTACCAGCAAGTAAGATTCTAAGATTCTAATTAGAATCTGCTTGGTTTTTAATACCTCCAAGTAGCAAAGGCTAATGCTTGCCTACAACAATTTTACACACACATCTGATCAGGATGGATGAATAGTCCAGAGAAGTTGGATGGAGAACAATGGTTTAGAATAGCAACAAATTTATGGTAAAGCACATTCAGAGGCAAGATGCCACAACTAACAAAATGGTATAGGGGAATGACAATCATGTGCTCTACTGTCAGAGAAGTCCACTACATGAAAAACTTGCTTTTCTAGATATAAAATTTTGTCTACATTAAAATGGACAGACAAAAATTGTGTGGAAAAATTGTTATTGATTGGTAATCAAACTCTGACCCAGGATCAACGACTGCACCCAGGTAGTTAGAATTTAGCAATAATATGTTTCAAATTAATACTAGTCTAGAAGTGTACTTTTGTTTTCAGTCTTTCATTTGCAGGCTGAGAGGCTGGCAAGGAGTTTATTTATTTTAAGGCTTTTTTAGTACTTTGGAGTACACATTTTATGAAATTATATGGGGTGATTTTTACAGACAAAAATCTTCTTTGTTTACAGAAGAAGAAGTCTGCTTTGTTTGAAATGGCAGAGGTGATTCCTGTTATGACCAATGATTATAAGGACAGTATCATGAAAGGAGTCCAGGTACAAAAACCATGCTGAAGTGCTTAAGACCAATGTCAAGTGACAGTTTCTGTTAATCCTGCTCAGTTCTTGGTAAACAGGAGATAATAAATAAATTGTTAAGAAACCATCATTTGGGAACTCACAGGAGTTAAAAAAAAACCTAGAACTGACATTTCATTTAGTGCAAGCAATGTTTTCTTCTTGTTAATGAAGGGAAGTAGTAGCAAGTTCATATCTGTGGGTTAAGGGGCAGAGGATAACTGGTGTATGTATGTCACTTATGCTGTTTTCTTGTTTAAGGGAGATTGAAATGGTATGTGCACGATTTGCATTTTTCTCAATTAGTTTTGTCCAGGATAGCTGTTTCCTTAGGCTGCTAAATCCTTTGCCAGCTGGGAGGCATTTGAGTTTTGCGTTGTGAATAGGGCTTAACACGTTTTCGACGCCATTTTGACGAGTAGCAAACACGTCTAAAATAACAGTGTTTGTATGGAAATCCGATGTCAAATAATTTTCATAAAACATCGCTTCTGAAAAATTCATGAATTGGAAACTTTTAGCATTAGTAAAAGGATTTTAAGAAAAAAAATTGGAGGGATGTAGCTGTGCTAGAAAGCGTCACGTTGTGTTTTGAATTTTCCATACATTTGTCTGTACAGCAGACCAGCCATAAACTGCTACTAAAAATAGTTCGCGGGAAAAAATACAGACAAATGTATGGAAAGTTGAAAACACGACTGGATGCTTTCTGGCACAGCTACATCCCTCCATTTTTTTTTCTTAAAATTTTTTTACTAGTGCTAAAAGTTTCCAATTCATGAATTTTTCAGAGGCGATGTTTTATGAAAATTATTTGACATCGGATTCCCATACAAACACTCTAATTTCAGACGTGTTTGCCTACTCGTCAAAATGGCGTCGAAAGCCGTGATAAGGCCTATAATGCAATGTTAATTGGGTATTTTTTTTCTTTCAGGAAGAGGTTTATTCTCTGGAAAGCTCGCAACAACTTCTGGAAAAGGATGTGGTTCAACTCCATGCTCCAAGATACCAGTCTTTAAGAAAAGTATGCACAAAGTTTTTTAATATGATGATTACCAAAATACTCATAAGTGTGAAATAAGTACATGTTTCTCTTATAAACAAAGGGGTATTGAAGGGAATGGTCAAAGACTGTGCTAAGCAGAAGTTGGCAATGAAAAATAATAGGAACAATGTATTATTCTAGAAAGTAACACAGGCATACTCTGAAAAAAAAAGAAATAATAAGTCAAGCAAATTATGGCTGATTTCTTTTGTTACCTGTTACCTGAAACAAAAAGGAACCTAAGTGAATGACACCACAATTCTGTAATGCAGCTATCAATGTTTTGGGGGTGGGGGTGGGAGAGGTCAGGTGTAGGTGGGGGATTTGACAGTAATTATCTGCCTGTTATGGGGGAATTTTGTGTTGTTTTAGTAGACTTCCTAACAAATTGTCAAAGTTATTTAGTGACCCTTGACCATCCTCAGATGCCTGGCAGTGGAACGTTTGAACAAAAAAATCTCATGTAGGTTCAAATACCATGCCTTTGCCTGGCTTCCTGTGGGGTTATTTTTCAGCCAAAGTATAAGAGCAGAGCTGTGTTACCTATGGTGTGGTTGTTAACCAGTCTGTATGTGGAAGTATAGCCAATTTGGAGGAATCACTTATGCATCTTTCCAGCACATCCTTCAAATTAAGATCAATACTTAACATATAGGAAAGTGCCTTAGGGAACTGGTCATAACAAGTTTGTTCAAAGAGGACCCACCTTGCCTCGGTAGGGGAGTTATCGAAGACCCCACCTATCTCATGAACATTGCCTACAAAATTTTGTTGACTTTAAAAGTTGAGTTGATATGGAAGTATTCAGCTAGCAAGAGTAAGCATTTGCTAGATAAACAAGAAAAGCGAGGTTTGAATCTCATTGTCATTTTCTACTGCTGGATAGAGGGGTGGCTATGCAATAAATACACCATCTTTTGAGGTTGAGAAAGAGGGATGTAGGCAGAGACCACCATGCATTTTGTGGTTTGCTGGTTCCTGTTCGAATATAGTAGTTTTGATCACTTCCCTTATACAAAAAGAGTAACAAACAAAAAGAGATATCTTTTTCTTCTTTCATAAACATCACTAATGTAATATTCCTCTCCAGTGTGAAGTCTTGTAATCTCTGAAGCATTTTATTCTTTGTTCAGGATATGGTTGGTCATGTGCAGGAAATTGATTTCTTTCTTTGGCCTCGGAATGACATTGATAAGATCATCTTTCTGTTGTTCTCGCGATGGAAAGGAGAAAAGGATACTGAATACAGACTCATCCAGGTATGTTTTTTGTATAATTTTATCTAAATTTGGTAAAGATAAAGAGATTGGTCATAAAAAAAGAGTTGTAGCCACTCGCCACTCTTCTTAGCTGAACAGTGACCATCATCATCACCATTCTTTAGTAGGAATGACAATGACTTATGGGTTACATGTAACTGGTACATCATGAACTAAAAACTGCAGTACTGAAATTTACTGGCTGCCAAAACTCACTAAACACATGCTTTAATACAAGTCAATGACTGTCCATAACTGGGTATTACCGTAAATGATCTAATAAACGCCGGGGGCGTTTATTAAATTTCAATGGTTCGAGGGGGGCGTTTAAAAGATAAGAGGCGTTTAAAAGAGAGAGGCGTTTATTCTAATAACTGTAACTGAACATGGTAACCTAAATACGGTATTATAATAACTAAAGAGAAAATTTTCTCTTGAATAACCTGAATAACAGAGCTTTAACATACTATCAAGTCCGTCCGCTGATAGGTCTAAGCCGTCTACAAATCCATAACCGTATATGGTACATACAAAGTAGCGGAGAAGGGTACTGGTAGTTCTTATAGCTCAATGCCAAGACGCAACTCGCACACCGGTGTTAATTAAGCAAGAACGCAAATAAATTGATCGATTGTATTGTACATCTGTTTCTAGTTTATGTGTGGTTTTCAGGGAAGGGGGGCGTTTATTAGACAGGGGCGTTTGTTAGAGAGGGGCGTTTAATACAAACTTGTCAGCTTAGGGGGGCGTTAATTAGATAGGAGGCGTACATAAGAGAGGGGGCGTTTATTAGATCATTTACGGTATATATCACCAAACATGTTCTCTGTTGTCAAGTGTCTCACTCTGCATCACCAAAATGTCACTGTTATCTGTCCAGTCATTATCATCATCATCATCAATCTAGGTGCCCAGTGTGTATCATTGTACTTGTAAAAGAGTTATTTTGTTGTGTGAAAATAAAGTTTTGTATCATTAAAACAAGCAAATGGTATTAACTAACACTAGCCTGTGAGAGCAGACACCTTTTCCGGCTTTCGTTTCACCTGCTGCAAAAAGGGCTCTTTTTACGGCGGGTGAACCAAAAACCGGTTAAGGTTAGGGTAATACCGATTTAAATAGAATGGCGAGGCACCTTTCATTTAGGTCTAGAAAGAATGCAGTCACAGTAAGGGTAGTAAGTACGAGCAAGTGAAATTTTCTACCCTGGAGTAGAAGTGGTCCATCCTTGATTGTTTTGGATTTTGACATTCAGGCCAAGTTTGAACTGGAACACCTTGACTATGAAAAGCAATTGATGAAGCTTGTCAGCAGGAAAGAACGTACTGGTTTGATCGTCAACAATGCTTCACAATCACTGTTCCTCTTTGTCGACAAACATCATGTTCAGGTACAACTATGTTATAAGCCTTATCGACCCTTATCTACTGAAATGTACTACAGTAGAACCCCAATGACTCAAACTTTCAAGGGAAACAAAAAAATAGCATGAGTTAGTGGGATTGGTGTTGAATTGCAAGTATGCTCTTTATAATATTTATTAATAAAATTTTCTGGTTTTATCACTTTTTGACAAGTTTGTTTTGATAACAATGTTTAGTTTGGGAATTTTAGCCAAAATTTTAAGATCATATGAAGTACAAAACAAAGGCTAAGATCTAGTTGAGGGCATTTCCATACATTACAGTCATGCCATCAGTAATTGATAAAGATTTTGACATTTTTAATCAGCTATGTTCTGACATTCTGTGGTTTTGGGGTAAGTTTGAGCCAAGGGAAAGTAAAATTAGTTGTTCAAGTTAACCGAGTTTGAGTAAATTGATAGTAAATGACTAAAAAACTGGGGGTTGAATCCAGAGGAAATCGATTTTGTTCAAGTTAGCGAGGTTCTGCTATATTATTAATTTTTATCCTTGATATGTTTCTGTTGTTATTGAATTGTTAATTAAAAAGCTTGCTGCAGGAAGAATTCATTTGGCATGTACTTTTCAGAATTGTGCTTTACAAACAACTGGGCTGCAGCAAGAAATCTGTCATAAGCTGCTGTTGTACTACTCAAAGTTACCTTGATACCCAATGGGAATTGTTCCATTCACAACCTGTTTTGGAATTTGAAGAGTTGCGTGAAAGATTGCATAAGATTTTGTCCTCTTTGCTCAAGGGCTAAATAACGTGTGATATTATAGTCAATTTTTCAAGATGATTAAAAAAACTGGTCTTTTACGAAATTACTATTTAGCGCTGTTTTCTTAGTCTTTTGGGCAGTATCTACTTTTGTTATTGCACATAGGCTCTGCTCCTCTCGAGATACTCGGGTTTCCTACGGGGGGTTATTTTTACGCGGTTTAAAACTATGCGGAGAAAGCAGAACTTAGCAAGTGCTCTTGGTATCCAAAAAGAAAATTGGGGGTAACCATGCATTTTTTCAGAGATAATAAAGCTTCAATTTGGAAAAAAAAAACGCCTTGCATTGCTTTGTATTTTACTGCTTTTAAGTTTTTAGAATAATTGTTGCTTAATCATCTCTGAAAAATGCGTGGTTACCCCCAAGTTTCTTGTTGGATTCTAACACCCCAAGATCTGCTTTTCTCGCATAGTCATAAACTGTGCAAAAATACATTGGTTAATTTAGTAGGCAACGGCCTTCACTGCCCCTGTGTTTGAATTTAATGTCTCCCGTTTGATCTTATCTTTTAGATGACTATTGTTGATTTTTTCTTTCATCAGACTGAAAAAAGCAAATTAACAGTGTTCAAGATTTCAAGTGTCTGCCTTCATTTACCGCAGGTGAGACTGAGAAAAGTTTTCTACACCGAAGAGTGGGTACCATTCCAAACACAGAGCGGGCACTTGACAGAAACTGAAATTTTGAACTCTTAGGAAGTGGCTTTAGACTTTTGAGTACAAACGTACTTACACTTACACTTCATTTAGACTCGAATCATTTGGAGCTTGTTAGCATATTGCGATGTTGTCATCTAATATATTGTTAGATTTGGATTCGTTCCGACGAAGGGCTAACGCTCGGAACGTCAGCACTGGAATCTCTTTAGGTGGCCAATTTACCTTTAGTTTTCAACTCTGTTGATAAACCAAACATTCGTTTCCACTGCCCACGGACGCAGCACCACAGTTTCTTTAGCAACAAACCCCTTATCCATTTGTTCCATATCACTAGTGCTTCGACTTGGTTAATTGTCCACCAGTTAGAGCTCAGACAGACAGAAAAACAACAGCTTCTGTGTAGAGGAGGCAGCGTGGTCGAGTGGTTAGGGCGCCGGACTTGAAATCTTGTGGTCCCGGGTTCAAGTCCCGCTCTGACCACTAGCTGGAGTTGTTTCTCGGTAGCCCCAAGTTCAACTCCTCGGCCACGCTTGTAAAAAGCCAGCTGGTCTGCCTCCTGCCAGTTGGGATTTTTAACCATGTTATTTTTAATTTGTATTATTTCTTTACGAGATTTAATGCTCGGCCCCACTAGCACTTGTGCTATAAACACTGCCGAGGGTAAATAAAGGTTATTATTATTATTATATTATTATTATAGCAGCAACAACACCCCTACGCGCCCTGCCCTTCACGGTTTCCATTTTACGCTTTGTGCTTGACTTCCCGCCTCAGTTATTCCTCTGGGGTCTTTTTCTCATGTTGTTTCAATGTATTGTGTTCTAGGACCAACTGACCCACTGGGGAAGTGAACTAAGAGAAGATGTCCTGGCACCATTTATGCCGGGATCATAGGACTGTGGCCTCTGTTCTGTTGTTTAGCTTATAATGCTGCTGACAGTGCAGCAACTGTATTGTTTGCAATTTAATTTGCTACTGGTGTGAAATAAATGAAACAATAAGATCAATAATTCGTTTTGTCTTAATTGTATGGCTGCGTGGTACAAGAGAAGGAACATAGTGTACAATAAGTGCGACAAGCGGATCATTAAGAAGGCGGCTCCCGGCAATATACGGGCCGCAGTGAATTAAATTAACCGTCCACTGTCTCGATTTTCACTTAACTGCTTAATATAACAATTGCCTCAGAGCGCCGCCTACTTTGACTACTGTGACACCTCCTTCACATGTGTAAAAGTGCCGAATGCCCTTGGCATACCGTAAAATTGCGAATTTAAGCCCCTCTTATTAAGATCTCTGATGGAAACATCCTCCCTTTCGAATTTAAGCCCCTGACTGTTATGGCTAGCTGTTTTCGACTGTAAGATTAGTATTTTGCGCTGTCTTAAGCTCATAATATTCAAGCCTTACCAATTTTGAAATGTGAAATTACTTCCACAATTAAGTTCCCCAGAAGCCTATCGCCCACACTTTCTTTTAAAACGATTTTCTTTGAAAGTTGCATCGTTCGCGATTGTTTCCGTGCGGACAATTGGTGAAATTTGCGTTAATTAAAAGTGATCAAACTTAACCGTCGCGCAGAAAGAAAATTGTTTAACTTTGACCAACAACTTAATTAAAAAACGTTACCAGGGCTGCGTTCACGAAACTTTGTCAAAACAATTTAACCAAATATTAGTCAACCGCCACCATTTAAGGCCTTCATGCTTGGCAGGTCGACAGCGGAATTGTTTTAGGATTATTATAATCATTTTATTGGTTGGCAGCCTGACCATAAAACCAAACAAACATTAGCATAAAGGAGCAAAGCGACAGGTAATTAGCACTTTGTTTTGGAGTTTGTCGAATACACAAAGGCCTTATTTCTCCTGTACGTGTTTAATTTTCCGCATCAGCCATGCTGCAAATGCGCTGATTCCCTCGGTTTATTTGCCTCTATCGGGTTAACTTGTAACTTTACTGCACAAGAAACAGTTCTTCAGTAAGCCATGGACTGCAGTGACACCGCAGCAGTTGTAGGATTAAGAAATCGTCGTTTGTCTGCGCAGCAAAAATTACCGAAGCGCGTATCTTTCAAAGACGAAACCTGGGTGATACAAATTCCCGCTTGTGAAGAAAGTGCCAGGGATTGGCGAAATGGTGTTGTATTCACAAGAAATTCTGTGGCAGGAAACTCTTGGAAAAATAGAATCGACACAGTGAATAGACGTGCAAGTTTGGAGACTACATTGTATGCAAAAGGAGGACAACAAAGTCCACAATCGACACAGACATGTAGATCGAGCAGTTCAGGACACGAGGCAAGCCGAGCTCCTTATAAATCGATTCTCAAAACCTCAACACCGACTCAACAAAGGGCAAGTCATTTGAACCGAACCTATCTACCTGCAAGAAATGCACGGGAAGTTTCCCCGAGACATTCCTTAAACAATAATGATTACTTTAAACACGACCCGAACAACTTACTATTTCCTAGAGACACGAAAACCAGACTTGAAAAGCCAGTATTGGCTAGATCAGGACCTGTTAGGCATTCCACTATCACCCGCGGTCTTGGCAGCGAAGACAGGCCACTAAATAACAAAACTACGCGTTTTCTTGGACAAGATTACTCGTTCAAAAGAACTTCGTCCTACAACGACTTGCATCACAGTGAAAGACCTAGAGTTACTGACACTGCAAAGCAACCGCAAGTAAGTTTCGATGTCGTTGGGGTAACATACGGAAGAGTCGACAAAATGCCGTATTTTTATGATATCAGTGGTATAATGACCGGTGTGAAAGACTATACGCCCGTTGTGAACTCTCCTAACGACCGTGCGCGCTTGGAACATTCCTCTGTTTCTACGATGAACCAATTTGATGCTAGAAAGGAAGGAAGACGTTTTTCTGCAATTCCCGCAATTGCAGCGTTTAACAAAAAAACCCGTGGCACGAGAAAACATTTTCCCAGTGCTTGGACAAACGACTACGATTCAAGCCCGAAAAGACACTTACCGATAGCTTGGCAACCTGCCAAACAGTATAATTTCTCAACTAGATAGTTGCTCAGTGAGCAGAATTTACAAGCAGGGATTTTTGAATTAGTTATAGTCTTTTCTTAATTCACTATCCTAAAATTTTTCCGAGCATTTTAGGATGTTTGAAGCTTACGTTTTTTCGTGACAATTTCGTTCCACATAACTAAAATTAAAAAGTTCGGTTGTATGTATGTTTACAATTTTAAGCATTAAAAAATAGTTTCTCGTCACTATATATACATTATATGCTCACGGGAATTTGGCGTTATACGAAAAACTCCAAAACGTTTTTTTTTTATCTACAGAAAACTAAAAGTACTGATAAAAGTTGTAAATTATAACCCGTTTACGAAGACTATCGATGAGTGTCTTTGGCCACAGGTGGACTGGGCTTGAATGAATTGCAACTTGAAAAAAGTTAGGCTAACCGTTTTCAAGTTCTCGCATTTTCGTTCCCCAAAATGCACTAGAGCAGGTCATGAGTTGTTCCTTTCGAGAATTCAGTTGATTTCTTTATTTTTGTTGATGTTCTAACTAAGCGAAGGTGTTGTCGCACCATTTTCACGATAAAAGGTCAAAATCCCGGTGATACTTTCCGTTTTATTTATTCACAACAGAACCTTGAGTTATAACTAGGCTGGCTTGCAAATAGCGAAGAGCTAATCGCGGCAAGCCAGACTGTACACAAAATAATAATATTTTTTTTTAACATTACATACAACAATAACAAAGATAATGTGTGAAGAGGAAAACTAACGCTCCTTTAACGCAGTTTTTTGTTAAACCCCATCTGACAATTGGCGTGTGCAAAAATTATTTTGCAAAGGAAAAGAAAAAGCCCTTTGGGTTAATATTCTCAATTATTCAGTGCTAAACGGAAGAGTGTAGTGGAAGAGGGTCTCAACAGAGGCTGGGAACCCTTGGAAAAACATTTAATCTTAACTGTCCATGGGCTTACATTCGGGTGGGTGGGAGGGGGGGAGGTTGTCGTCAGGATTTTTGCGTTTCAGGGGAAATGTTGGGAAGGTTAAACTGTCCGACTGTGTGTACATGCTAAGTTTGGGATCCGTGCAAGTTTTGCACAGGTTTAAAACTTCGTATTTTTGCACGTCTCGTATCAGTACAGTTTGGATCTCTACATAAATTGTCAATAGTGTAGCAGCTCTTAAAACCAGCTGCTATTGTTTTTAGGGTTGCGGGTATTGTTCTGTTGTTTGTTATATTGTTTTCTAGAAGGGGTTGCAAGCCAATCACGTGAGACCTTAAGGACGATGCCAACACTCGGGTTCTCTTTAGGTGGTGCCCTACTAATACAGGAATATTTTTGCGCTGTTAAAACTATGCGGAGAAAGCAGAAATTAGCAAATGCTCTTGGTATCCAAAAAGAAAATCTGGGGTAACCATGCATTTTTCAGAGATTAGAAAGCTTCAATTTGTAGAAAAACGCCATACATTGCTTTGTATTTTACTGCCTTTTAGAATAATTGTTGCTTTATTATCTCTAACACATGTTTCGCTACCCCTAATTTTCTTTATGGATTTCAATAGCCCTTGCTAAGATCTACTTTTCCCGCAAAGTCATAAACTGCGCAAAGATACCTCTGTATTAGTAGGCACCGTCCTCAAGAGAGCTGCTACATGGCTCTAAACATTTAAGTTTTGTGCAGTTGCCGGGAAGAGGCGGGTGAGGTTTGGAAAGGGGGGGGGGGGGGGGGGAGGGAAGTATTCTCCGAAATTTGGGCGGGTGGCGCACTTTTTAAACCCTAACCTGTTCCAGGCTCTCGGTATACTGAGTGCCGGTCCCCCCCCCCCCCCCCCCCCCATCGTTTTCGTTCCTGTCATCCGCTCCTTCACTCCTCCCGCGGTATACACAGAGCCTGGAACAGGCTTTGAAACCCTTAATCCATTTCGGACATGACCCAAAGTTCGATACCTTATTTCATACCAAAAAGTCTTTTAAATTTTAAAACGCAGGTGAAAATAAAAGGCATAAGGCTAGAGAGCATATTGTAAACTGACACAGACAGTTACACACCAATCAGCTTTGTTTTTATTGATGCAGCTGCCACTATCAATATAACCACCAATAAGCCACATTACGTTGGCCTACATTACAGACAGACCTGGTTCACAGCGCTTTCACATTGTAAAATAATCATAAATTGTTACTTGGTTCTAAATACATCGGTATTATAAGAACTCAGTAACTTACTTTTTCAACAATCAATTAAGGAATAATGTTTAACATTTGCTGCTTTCTTTAGGTAAATAACAAACACTAGGATGTAGAAGGGATATGCTCCTCAAGGGAGGAAGAGTGTATGGGGCGAGACTAATACGCGCAGCCAATGCGGCCACATCACGCAATCCGTCGGCATAATTATTATTATTGTTACTTTTAAGAGTCTACACTTTAACTCTAATTTTCTTACAAACAGCGCACAAATGAAGGGTGCCTTAAAGGTATACAGCACTTTTGAGCGTCAAAGTCCTTTTACTGATAGCTTGGTTAACACCACAGTTTGAGGTGGATTACTGAAATTCAGTTTTGTTCATAACACATCAGCTTTTCACCAACACAAGAGCAAGCAGAGCCATCCTGATATACATGCCATACTCAGCCTGACGGAAATACGCCGCACGAGGATCGGAATCCACCTCCACACTGAAATAAACCAAAAATAATATTAACAAGTGCCGCGATTAAAGAACACAGAAAGAAAGTTGTGAAAAACAAACTGTGTCACTGGAAAGTCGGCTCCGCAGCTTTCGTTTGGGTAGTCTCAGCAGATAGAACAACCGCACCACAGCGAAGTGAAGCTCAGTAGCTTACATTTGAATGGTCACACTTTAGAATTTCATCCGGCAGTCCTAAGTAAGACCACCTTGTAAAGCATTATAAACAGCACCACAGCAAAGTACTGCTCAGTACCTTTCATTTGAATGGTCACACTTTAGGATTTCACCCACAGACTCAAACTTTAGAACCACCTTATACAGCATAATAAACAGCACCACAGGAAAGTACTGCTCAGTAGCTTTCATTTGAATGGTCACACTTAAGGATTTCACCCACAGACTCAAAAGATAGAACCACCTTGTACAGCATCATAAACAGTACCACAGAAAAGTACTGCTCCGCAGTAGCTTTCATAATGGCCAAACTTTAGGATTACACCCACAGACTAAGGGCCTGCTGACAAAGAGGCGGGCTGGCCCACTTTAAAATTCTAACATAAAGAACATGCCCACTTCGCGGCTTTAAAATGCTCCTTGAACAAAGGCACCAGAATGGTCGCAAGACGAACCCCAGCTCGCTAACTAGGCTGCCCCTCTTCCATACAACAGGTCCTTGAAAGTTAAAACTACTTTGTAGAATACTAAAAGTACCGCTCGGGTTAATACAAGGAACTTTCAACCATGAAATGTGGTTCCCACATTTAGAGTCTGAAGAACAAAGCCAATACTGTAGTCATTCCAATGGAAGCTGTTGAGTTGCGTTGCACAGCTGTTCTGGTGGTTCAGTTATTTAAAGATAAGTCAAATTTGCGCTTGGCACTCTACAGAGATATACAGAACTCACCTGATTTCATTCACGCGTGGTAACGGATGCATAACCACCATCTTCTCTTTAGCTTCAGTGAGAAGCTGAGGCGTGATCACGTAACTTCCAAACACCTGTTAGATGAATAACGAATGGATCGATCGATCAATCAATCAGTCAAGCAAGCAATCAATTAGATTAGTCAGTCAGCCAAACAGTCATTCAAGCTGTTGGTCGGTCGGTTGGTCAGTCAGCCAGCCAGTCAGTCATCAGGCAAACAACTAATTAATAACCAATCAACCAAACCATTCAAGCACTTGAATCATACATTAGTACCCACGCTGTAGTTCAATGCTGACGACAAAAAGGTGTTGGACTCTAAGAGAATGTTGTTTGTAGCTTTCTATCCTTTCCAGGCAAGAATCAACAGTGGTTCGCATGGGCACTTTCTACTTGATAGAATCACAAGGATGGCTTACCTTCTCATATTCTTCTTGAGTTTCAAACCTTTCGCGTTGGATTCGTGTCACATAAAGCACATCTGTGTCGTGCAGGGCGTCCATCAAGTTCGTAAAGTCCACCTAGTAAAACAATTTTAATTTTTCAGAGCGATTTTCAAATGGGTATCGAAGCTAATTTCGTGTTCGTTTGGGCTGTTTTAATACGCTCTGTTTTTGGTTAAACAAACTCGAGCCACTTTCTTAACCAATCGGAAGTACTATAAGACCAACCTTGACGCGTGGTCGCACGCGTTTTCCCGCGCTTGGCGCCTTTTAGATTTGCCCTAGTTTCAATTAGTTCATTGTGTTGTTCACGTTTGTTGTCATTCGTTCTTTGGTTTTGGTTTAACGAAAATTAGTTGAAAACCGTTCTAATTTGACTCCACACATTTTCTGATTTCAAGTATTAAAATCACCTGGCTCGATCTTACAAGACACTTGTAGCACCCTACAACCGCAGAGAAACTAAAAAAAAAATACAATTACACCAACCCTTGGGTAGCTGCTGTTAACAGCCATAGCTCACCTGTTGAATTCCCTTCTGTCTGACGTACTCCCTCACAGACTCGGGCATGCGCAGTGCAGCCGGTGACACGTAACGGAGTGTGACATTATAAAGGCAGAGAAGTTTAGCAAGTGAATGTACAGTGCGTCCGTTCTTCAAGTCTCCGACCATCGTCACCTTTATTTCAATGCAATAAAAAAAATCCATTAGAAAAGCTAAGCTGATGACGTTTTTTATACCTTAGCGCTATTTAATCTTTAGGTTTTGTATATATGTACTAAGTATATCTTATCTTAAATCTATTTGTTATAGCATTGTAATTTCTTTGGTATTTTAAATATCTATTTTTGTAATGCCCTGTTGAAAAGTTTTATTGATAACTCCGCAATATAAATGAATAAATTATTATTATTATTATTATTATTATTATTATTATTAATATTATTAGCTGGCGAGATTTGGGCGGCGGAGTCGCGGGAACGCGCAGCGAGACCGTGAAGGGAATGGGGAAGAGCCAATTTTAAATCCCGCCTGTCACCAGAGGATTGGTTTAGAGTTGCAACAAGTCAATCAAGTGTCACGTGTCAAGTGTCATGCGCGGTTCCGACGTCCAACCTAAACTCTACATTCGCTTGAGGACAATAACGCCAGCTACACACGCTAAAAAGCGAATTTTACCGTCATTTTTCACACCCTTGCACAAGGCACGTTCAGTTAAACATCCCTTTGCTTAAAACTTGTCTCGGAATGAAAACTTGCGAGAAGATTTGCAGAAGACGTACAACAACAGCTGCCTCTGCGTGAGCAGTTGAAAGTATGTAACATGACGTACTTGATTGTTGTCACACTTCAAGCAGTAACAGTACAAGCAAAAAATGTGTATTTCCCTGAAAAATTCACATACGAAAAATAACGGTATAAAACTAGAGAAAAAAGCGACATCGCGAGCCAGTTTGTCCAGCCGTCCGATTATTACGAATTCTAACCGTTAAATTATTGACAGTGCCAATCTCCTCGCGGATGGTAAACACATCCAAAAGAGCCTGGGTCGGGTGTTCTCCAACTCCGTCGCCTGCGTTGATGACTGGCTTGCGGCAGTTCTCCGAAGCTTTCTGTAGTTCCCAAAAACAAAAAATAGGCAGTCTCAGACTGCATGTGTCTACTGCAGTTATGGTATAGAAATGTGATATAAAAGAATTGAAGAAAAGGGAAATAAGACTGAAATGAAAACGAAGAGGGAGGAGTGGAAATAGGATAGAGATAAAAAAAAAATGGTTGTAAAAATATTGCACAGAATACTGGTGAGATTGAGATTAAGCTGGTATCGTTTACCACAAACATTTTGTAAGAAGAGAACTGTAACTTTTTTCTAACATAAACAATGTATTATATAATCTTACAACGTGAACCACAACTTTGTACTGAAAGCAATGCAGCAAAGTTCTAAACATAAAGTACTGAAAGCAAAGTTCTAACCTGAAACGTGGGCATAAAATGCAACGGAAACTATTAAATAAATTAATCTATACTGAACTTATGAATGGCAAGTAGCATTCTTTAACCCTTTGACTCCTGTCGTATTTCCATAGTTTTCGCATAAATTAACTTTTTCCTGCAGCGGTTCAAAATGCGCAGTAGGTAAATAAATATCGTTGGCTTCCAAAATTAACTGCATATTAAACTGGAATGATTAAACAAATGTTTTCTGACGTAAAATAATATCGTTACTATTAATCATTTGCCGAAAAACACACTTGAACGCAAAAATATCTAAAATTCACGGCATATTGGTGAAGACCTTTGGCATATCAAATTTCAACCTTGATTACGCATTTGTCGCTTTTCAAACGCATATATGAATTGACAAAGACACAAAAATCAACAAAAAGCTTTTCCAACAAAACATTTTATTGAAATAAACGATGCATTTGCTATTAGAGGCCAAAACTTTCAGTTTTTTTTTTGCGTGCGTGCAAACACGCATGTAAAATTTGAAGACACTCCGTGTTTGTTCAAAGCGATCACTCGCAGTAAATTGGGGCACGTTTGCGATGAAAATTACAGAAGTTACAGAATTCTGGTTCAAATCATCACTTAAACTATTTGTAAAAAGCAAATCAACATCGGAAAACATCATTTACCGTATTGTCGCCATTGTCCTGATCCGCAAATACAATCGCTTAGATCTCGGTCAGTCGAGGATTAGCGTCAGCTTTCGATAGGATTCCATTTGGGATTCCTGTGGCATTTACACTCTTACACTCTTTCACTCTTTCACTCTTTCACTCAACCCGATGACATAGTGTCTACGCTTCTCTAGAAGCCGTAGACACAAAAACGACGGCAAAATTATTAGGCAAGGTTTACTAGCAAATCTTGTGGTTTCTACAGGGCAGCACTTATTAGAAACAAGAAATACTGTTTCCCGTCTCCGCTCTAACAAAAGCGAGTTTACGCAACAGGGCGGCTGATGTGGTGGGACGGCAAATTGTGCTTGTGTGACCAACGTGACGGCCAAGTTTTCATGACTCTAGATTGCAACATTCCTACCGCTCGTGGTTTTCAGGTTGTCACAAATGAGAGAACACCAGTTTTAGTCGAAAATCGCCTAAAAATGTATAGGTACTAAGATATCATGTTGGTCACACAACGGTATTTCACCGTCCCCTTACCTCAGACGTCCTGTTGCGTAAGCTCACTAAACTAAAAACGGGAAGATTGAAAAACAGGCAGACAGACAAAGGAAGGGTGAACAGAAAAATAACGCTGGATCAGGCCTACTCTTGTTGTTTCTTATCATTTGTTTTTTCTTGGAAAAGGAGTATCCCTATCATAGGTTATACTGATTATGTCATTTAAAAGGATAGTTATTTCGAAGTTTATTTCTTCATTTATTTGCCATAAAACACATTGGTCAAGGACAAAAGTAGCAATACCATATGGCGAGGAGCCGACCTCAAGAAACCATCGAGGTCACCTTGAAAACACAATAAATACAGAATAGTGCTGCGTACTGCGGCATGAACAAATCAGAATTATTTCAATAAAAACTTGTACATTCGTTTCTTTAAGGTAGGAAAGCTAGATGACGGCAAACAGAGAGCTAGCCAGAGAGAGACATATACAGCTTACTTGAACGGCTCCAGGCTGTGGATGACGGATAACCACCACATCACAGTAAGATGACATTACTTGCACTGAGTCTGTAACAACACAATGAACATTTGTTATAGTACGGTGGTTACCCACTCCAAAGGGCCAACAATCACACTCATCGCTTTCTTTACTAGTGTACAACCATAGACGGTTTAAACGAAACACACTGAGGTATCAAACGTTTTACGAGGTTCTTAACTGCTTTCGTGAAGCACCCAGTAACAATGTATTGTCGTTGTCAAGCTGATGCGGTAAAGCCAAACATGTTATCTCGAGGTTTTCTTTCCTCCATGAGGATTCCTTGAAAAGTAACTTATTTGTCATAATGTAATACGCATAACGCGTTTAATTTTTCTCATTTTATTTTTAGGGGAGTGGGAGTGGGCAAATGCGCTATAAAGCGACATCATGAATTTTCTCTTTCTCGGATTGTGCAGTGCTCGAGGGACGAATTGAGAGCCGATCAAAGGCGAGGTTAAGCACGGCCTCGGGAAGACGTGAAAGAGAACAGTAGATACCTTCTAAGCTTTCTCCTTTCTTTGCCGAGGAATCATGCTCCTTCATGAAGATCACTGAACCACCAAGTCTCTGCATGGCTGCAGCAAACGACGAAGATGTTCTTGTGCTGACTTCATAGAACAGCGACGCCATTACCCTACCCTGGAAAAACAGCCAAAACGGAAAAACAAGACATTAATAAAGACCTCTAGATTCTAGTGTGGCTACGAAGACGAGATATGACTTCAAGTTTTGAGCGAAACACAAAGAACAGATATATCCCAGGAAGCTTTATTTTACTCTTTGTGAGCGACGACGAACTGACAAAAAGATCAGTCTTATATAAAGTACCCAAATTCAGGGTTAGGTGCATTTCTGGATATAAGTGGATGAACTTGACTCAGATGTTTTGAATATTAATTGATAGCTAAGCCCTTTCGTGAATCCAAAAAGACGCCATCAACTACGTTTCGAGGACTTGTTTTCGCCACTACGCTGTTCTTACAAAAACCCGCAGTAAAATGACGACGGCTATCTCGTTTTCCCGCCGAAATGACACTGGTTCACGCGTGCGCACTCTTTCTCTGTTGGGAAAAAGAATCTAAGGGTCTCTAATAAGTAAATGACACCAGCCCACGTCCATTCACTTATATTTCAGAAAACTTGTAATTTTTTATAATATCGTCTTATAATAACGTTTCCACTGTTTAACTTTATTAAACACTTCAACAAGGAAAAGGCGAGTGTGTTACAGAAAAGTTACCTTTAACAAGTCCAGTCCTCCTTCTCTTTGTACGACTAGCCGCATGTAATGAGCCACGTTGAACAGGTAATGAAGCTGTGTGAACACAAAATAGAAATAAGCCCACGTCTCCATTTGACACTGTGATACTGCGATGTAATGCCGGGAAAGGTTTCAGTTGACCGTTGATTTCACCGTTTACTTCAGGTTTAGCTTACTACGCCGTGTGATTGGCTCAGAAAAGTCACGCCATCAGCTTTTTGAACCAATTAAAGGTCAAACCAAAAACAATGGCGATTTGGTCGCACGCGTTTTCCCGCGCTTGACGCTATTTCGAGTCCTGATTGGTTCATTGTGCTGTTTACGTACTGTGATTGGTTTACGACACTCAACTGAAAACCGCCCTATAACAAGCAAACCTTTGGAACACGTCATTGCGACGGCACTCAAAACTTAAGCAAGTTTTTGTGAATTGCAAGCGAAAGTCAAAGAGTTTGTGGAAGTTGAGTAGCAGAAATTCAATTTTTTGGAAACGACATAACCTTTCTTGCCGAGCACGTAGTGCTGTTAGAGCAAATGGAAAACGTGGCGGTTTAAATAACAGAATCGTGTCAGCACTATGCCACAGCCTAGTAACCACTGTTAAAATGTTTTCACTCTTGGCACCAAAACACAACGTATAGTATTATTAGTATTTTTTTTACGCTAGCTACTTAGTTTCTAGGACCTTGCTTGCACTTCACGCTCATCCACAAAAAGAAGCAAAGGCCTGGGGACTGCACTGGTCTCGTTACCAGGACAGCATGACGGCCTCGACCTACCTGGTCTCTGTTGAATTTACTTGCACTCAAGATGTGTTGACCCAAAAACACATTGGATGGTACACGGGGGAACGTCATCGGTACATGGGCATGTGGGCCAACTGGTGATAGTACTTGGGGAAGTGGGGGTGGGGTATGGAGAGAATGTGGTACAGACTCTGGGGTCCCCTCTGAAAGACAACAAAATACCAGCAATGATTGCATGAATTTACTTATCTGTGTTTGAACGCTGACAATGAATGAATGAACGAACGAACAATGTAGTTGCTTCTTTGGCTCGCTTACCTCCTAATGACATCGTAAGCGGTTCAACAAACCGATGCACGGAGGGAGGGAAGGCCCAGCGACTGTCTGTCTTCCTAGGGCTGCCTGGTGGCACCAGAGGCTGGGGCTGGTAAATGGGCGGAGGTGGTACCACAGAGCTGATTACACGCACATCCTGGCCTGATCCAGGTGCTGCTAGGACCTGCAATGGGTACAGACTTGGTTAAAACAGTTAAGGTTACACTGCGTAGCTGGCGGTTTTGTTTGTGCGGGGTCAAAAGTCTTGGCCGCGAAGCCACGGGAGGAATGGGCGGAAACGGCTGTGGCGGCTCTGTCGCCAACCCTTTTGACCCCGCGCGAACAAAACGCTAGCTACGCAGGCTAAGTTAAGGTATCCACTCAAATCACCCTGCAAACTTTTCAAATGGTACTATTTTGGTAACGAGTTTGTTGGTCTGCTGATTTCCCATTATTAAGAATGTCAGAAGCTTACATTAAAGAGTGAGAAAATCATATTGCACTTAGCTGGAGCCAGATGCTCAATACTGGAAAATCTATAGGAAGATTAACATCAACTTTTCAGCTATCCTGTGAAGTCGTCAAAAACTTTATGGTCATAATTTCCTTTTAACTTACGTTTAACCGTTACTTTCAAACTGTAAGTTTAAAGAAGAAGTGAAAACACTTTAAATATTAAAACAGAAGAATAAAAAAAAAATTGAATAACTTTTAACTATGTGTTAGATTGGTGTTATATTAATTTGAAATTGAACAATGAGGCCCACCCAAAGTACCAAGCAATAGGCCATTTCGGAGTTGCTGTGAACCTCATTGTGAAAGCAAGGCTAAGTGCAAAGCTCTCCATACAAAAATTAGTTTTGTTTGCGTATGAATGAAAATTAATTTTCAAAACAAAAACTATGCACGAATCCTTGCTTTGACAATGAGGTTCAAAGCAACTCGGAAATGGCCTGTTGCCAAATTGTATGGTTTAAATTTGACGAAAAGAAACCAAGAAGTTGTAATCATGAACGTACCTTGCCATCTATGACAACAGTTTCACCTCTCATTACAACTCTTCTCACACAGCCGTGGACCTTCATTCCGGCAAATGGCGTCCATTGTGCTTTAGAGTAAGTCATGGCTGAAGGGATGGTCCATTCCTCACCGATTTCAACTTCCACGTAAGTGTCCTTCTGCTCCGGAAGACTGAAGATTTTTCGTGGATTTGTGCACAAGCGAAGGATGATATCCTGAGATACGGAGCACAAAAAACAACTTCATAATACTGATAGCACATAAAGACACTGAAGTCACTTTAACCATTTAACACCCAATATCAAAAAACAAATTCTCCTATCTTGTCCCCATACTTTTCTTATAAAAGTACTGTGGAGAGGTTATTAAAATATCACGAACATTCACCTTGGGTGATCATATCCTTAATTCTTATTACCTCAGGGGTTGAATAAGCATTGACATTGCAAGGGGAAATTTGATGCTGATCACTGTTAGGGTTAAAGGGTTAACACTAGCTGGCTAACTTACTGAATGAATCAAGACAGAGTGAAAAGTCCAGTTCATGCCTTTAACGGGATTTTACAGACCACCGTTGGGATTTCAAACATATACTTGAAAGCAGTGCCAAGATAGACAAAACATGCGACCAATTTGAAGCTCAGAAAAACGTGCAACCGGTTTGACGCGCGGGAAAACCTGCAGACGACTTTATTAAAGCGCGGGAAATCACACAGCCGGTAACAAGCGCGGGAAAACATACCGCCGGTCAGAAGCGCGGGAAATCTTACATGCGCAAAGCAAGTTGTTGGTTCCTTGATTAGTTAAAGATTAGCTTTGTACGAGTTTTTGTGTTTGAACAAATCATACACAGTAAAAGGGAAAACTCCTAAACGCGTTTGACAATCAAATCAGGCAGATGTGGGGAATTTTTTCTGTTTGATTCTGACGGATGTGGTTGAGTCAGGAAGCGTGCCAGATGCGATACCTCTGACTTTGTTGCTATGAAGAATATAAAAATGAAGTGTTTCTTACATCAATCGTTAATCTCCCTTGGTGCACTGCAGTCAACAGGAGAGGAAGCATGGTTTCCAAACCAGGAAAACCGGGTGGAGGTTTGTCGGAATCTTTCTCTTCCAGTGTGTGTGGTGCTAGGAAATAACAAACCAATTTTCACAAACAATAAGCTTAAACAATTGGCATTCAACTGAACTGCACAAGGGCTGAAATGTATCAGTAAGGCGGACGAGGGCAGGCTTAAAATGTGCATTCAGCCTCAATTACCAGAATCTTTCCTAACGGTTCTTAACGCTGAAAGAAGTGACGCCAAAATAGGAACTACGTGGTAATCTGTCAAAGAACTTGCTTGGCATTACAGTTTTCGTATAAAAAGCAACAACAGAATACTCGATAGATGAATTTTTCAGTAAGTGATACAGATGTACTCGGAAAAAGAAATTCCGAGTCTCCAACAGAAGGCAAACTTATGACCTTCCAGTTACTAGTTGGGATGCTCATCAATTATACACCTGGCCCCAGTTGTTCAAAGGCTGGATAACTTTATCCGCTGGATAAGGCACTATTTAGGGTCTAAAATATACTTCACGTTAAATGTTGTCAGTCCAAGGTTTTCGTACACTCCCCAATTAAGCTGTGGTTAGAGTGTGTATATTCGCTTGAGCACGAGGAAATACTGAAATCTTTGCACAGATTGAAACTGTCGGATTGTGACTTATTCGCTGGATAAAGTTATCCGGCCTTTGAACAACTGGGGCCAGGCTAAAAACATAACGTCTTATTTCTTTATTTCTTTTAAAAATGTAGGACTAACTAAATAATTGTTCCATTTACTATTATTACTTTTATTCTGTGAACTAGTGTAAAATGCTTTAAATCTGTTACTACGTAAAGTTTTTGCATGTCTACATTTGTAAGTTCTTGTTACTTTTCTCAAGTGTTCCTGTATTCGTCTTGTCCCACCTCGATTAGTTTTGTAACTATAATTTGCGGGACAAGCCATTCATTGATTCATTGTTGTTGTTGTTTACATAATGGCCAAGTTCCCACGAGTCTCCTGTACCTCAGTGGTAGAGTATCTCAGATAGAAATTGCATTGATATCAAAGGAAAGGCAAGAATTATTTTGCACTGTTCTCATCTACGTACTTATTTTTTCAAGAAAACATAAACGCGAATCACAAATTTGTCGTTTGCCGTACACGCGATTCTAAATCTCTCGTATCACCCGCCTAAGGTCGCAGAAACGGTCACCCCAGAGAGCAAAGCAACTTACCGTGATCAGTAGCAAAGCAGTCAATGATGTCAATATTATCCCAGAGTGCCTTCTGGTCCTCGGCAGTGACGAGCGGTGGCTTGACTCCAACCCTCTTGAGGCCAATCCTGTCGGCATCATCCTCGGTTAGGAAGAGATGGTGAGGTGACACTTCACAAGTCACTTGAATTCCCTTCTCTTTAGCAGCGCGAATAACAAGCACCTGCAAACGTAGGGTGAAATGTTACATATTTTGGGGGCTGAAAATGTTTCGCAGGGTTCGTACTCTTGTGGGCTTTTAAAAATCCATGACCTTTCCAAACTTTTCATGATGAAGCGTTCCCATTTTATATGTCAAAATGCGCAGCGTTTGTTTCCACTGAGTGAAAATCTGTTTCTTGGGTTGCTTTTTCGTTTTGTTTTTTTTTATATTGTTCATCATCTTCCTTTTTTATTCCCTAAAAGAATGCTTTTTTGGCGATTTTCTCCATTAACATAATTTTCAATGACTTTCCAGGTACGAACGACCAGTAGCAACCTTTTCGTGGACGCGCAAACATAGAGACGAGACATGTTTCCGGAGCAGTCTTTCTCGGTTGCAGGGGCAAGACTATTTTCTTTTCGCATTTGTTTTCTTACCTCTTCCTTGCGCGCTACATGAGCGATGTGCACAGGTCTGTCAGCTAACTCCGCCAACAGCAAGATAGCAGCAGTAGTGCGTGCTTCAGCGTGACACACAAGAGGCAAGTGCTTCGGCCACTGCTCAAGATGCTGAAGACAAACACAAATAATGAAGTCACGAAAACTGTACAACATCTTTTTCACTGCAATTTGTTGTTATCCCTCAGAAGGCAATGAACTAAATGCTACGCAATTCTGGTTGTTCACCGATGGAAGCGAATTATAAGACATGCCCCCACCTTCATCCATGTCGACATGTCATCCAGTCTAAGAGTTGTAAATGTCTCATTGAGGTACATTTTGAGCCCGGCAGCTTGGTGAGCTAACTCCTTCACTGTGGAATAATTATCAGCACTGGCGCCTACATACAGGCCGTAATCACATCGCGCACCTGCTGCAGCAAACTACAAAAACAAAACAAAAAATGAGCAAACAACATCCGTTTTACAGCTTGGTTTATTTCTTCACCGTCGTCTGCAAAACAAAAACTCAAAATGCGGATTCAAGGTTTCGTGGTGATCGTGACCACTTGTCACTAAATTTTTCATTCTCTTTCTCACTTTGAAAGCCGCTGCTAAAAATTTAGTTCCTGGATAGTTCCACCCACATCGTACATGTTCAAAGAGCTAAAATATTCAAGATTTCGTGGAGAACTTGACCACTTGACACCGAATTTTTCCTTCTCTTTCTCAACTTGAAAGCCGCTGCTAAAAGATTAGTTCCTGGATAGTTCCACCCACATCGTCCAAGTTCAAAGGGTTAGAATAATCCCGATGTAGCTCAAATAACACGAACTTATATTTTTAAGTGACGTTTTCGTTGACGTTGTCGTCATCGCTGTTTAAGTTCCGTATTTATCTAACAAATCCTTACCTTTTTAGCCAAGTTTAAGGCTGTCTCATTGACTACGGCAGGATTTGTGTTGGGCATGGCTAACACCAAGGTAACGCCCCCAGCTAACGCAGCAGCTGTCCCGGATGAGAAATCTTCCTTGTGAGTGGCTCCAGGTTCGCGCATGTGCACATGAACATCAATGAGACCAGGCAGACGTACCACACGGCCTGACGACATGCAGTCAATATGTGTCTTTAGCTTAGGAGCTCCGCCAATTCTCTTCAAGGCCTGAAAACAACAGCAAGGAAAAGAGTTACTCGGACTGAACCCCAACCATACTGATGCATTTGAACGTAATAGCAGTCACTGTAGGCAAAGCATCATTAATTATGATTGTACAATTATTGTGCAATGAATTGGCATATGCAAAAGTAACTGAATTATCGAGTCACAAATCTTTCCGCAGTGTACACACACGAACTTGCTGTCAACATGCAATTGTTCTTGGTTGCTGTGCATGTTTAACTTTGGCCTTCCTAACAGGCTTGGTGTTGAAGGGTGGTAACGGGTCCCGGTGGAGTACACTGGAGCCACCAGGTGTGCTTCATAAATGCTGGGAAATGCCCACCGTGTCATAGGCCCTGCCACCAAGTCGGCAGTCCCACTGCAGCTAAGCAACAACGGCATAAGGCGAGTATCCGGCGCCTTTATAAATAACGGGATATAGTAGCTAAGGGAAGGCTACCCTAACAGAAAACCCTGGCCCTCCAGGTTTGGGTTGGGCATGGGGCCAATCCCCCCATCCCGTAAAAAATTTTTGATTACGGAAACCAAAAATTCCTCAAACAAGCAATGTTATATCGGGAGCAGCACAACTACCTGCCTGACTCCAGATGATGACTTTAACACTTGGGAAGACAGATGGGCTGAAAAACCGGCTCATTTCCCCGCTTGGGGTCATCGAAATAAGTCAAGTCAAGTCCTAACACGCTTGCTCTCAAAAAATGACACCCGTTGTGAACGGCAGTTATTCATTTGTCACTATATCCAAGTTGGGGGGGGGGGGGGGGGTTTGAGTGTGTGACCCTGTGACAGCTTACCGTAATACATGCCAATCATAACCTATCCTGAGCAACTGGATTTGACAACTGTGGGAGGGTGGGGGGGGGGCACTTAGACTGCGTTGAAGACAGAGAAACCTGGAGGAAGGATACTGACGGGCCTACTACTCTCCACAAGGATAGATAAGGCAGACGATGACAATGACGACAACAACCACCATGAACACAGCAAGAAACTAGCTACCCCTGAGCGTACAGAGCCCCTACTATACCTACAGTTACGAGAAATTTTATGCTATACAATGATTAAAATCTCAAAGCTAATGATCCCTGGATGAAAAGACCCCACTCTCTCAATAAAAAAGGTTGTCATATTCCTTGACTTGCGTCGTTCTAAGATTTGCACTGTTGTATCCTGAAATAAAGTAGACTGTAAACCAAGTTGCTTAACACAGCCACAGGCGGACATTCTTTTATGTCGTTACCTCAATAAACAGCTTGGCACACTTGATGTCAGTGATAAGTGGAATGGAATAATCTATGGCCATGCGGCGGGTACGATAGCCATGTGTTATAAAAGACGACGCCCTTCTTGAGCCTGACGACCTCAGAGGCAGGTTAATGACCATATCAAACTTGTTTTGTGCAACATAGTCCAAAATGCTTCGCTCGTTAGCTCCATTTCCACCCTCCTCAAATGGCCAGTCCACTGCTTTAACCTGTAAACATCAAAGTACACTGTTCATGGCTGTTGTTGTTGGTGCGGCTTTTGGAAGAAGAGGGTTACCAGGAGTTTGTTAAAATGTCAACACACTTATTTACATGTTAGCAAACATTTTCACTTAGAATTTTGAGAAACGAACACATGATACTCTCAACAATGCAAATATCAGATCCGCCATAATTCCACATCACAGAATTGTTGCAAAAACATCTCAGTATTTCAGAAACGTTTTTACAGACAGGGAATCAACGATGAAGTTTAAGGAATTTTATGTGGATCTTTCAAATAATTATTATCAGACATTTAATGATTAATTGATGAGTCGGGTCACGTGTCAGGCTTATCACATATTTTATAAAAAGAGACAGCTTAATTAACGGAAACACTGAATGCTGGGGAGGATTTCCTATTAATACAATTTACCATGAGATTCTCGTCTGAGCAACCAGTAACATGAAATTTTCAAGTTTATGGCAATGTTAGCTAAGAAGGACAAATACTTTGAGTTGGGAACTGACCTTAATCCCATGCTCTGTGTAGAAATCAGCTGTACCGGGACTGGCATATAACCTGAAGCCCAAGTCTTGTAAGGTTGTTACACTGGGAAGCATTTCACTTTTGGACTAAAGACATTTGTATGAACACAAACAAATCAGTTCATTCATTCTAACACAGACCCCCCTAACCCACAGGGGAGCACAAGTAAGGGGGAGGAGACAGCTGGCATTTCAGATCAACTTTAAGACACGATTTTAACATTGTTCACCATTAATGTTGTTCCCCAAGAAATGTGTGATGTGGTATGAGCAACTGACTCTGAGGAAAATTACTTTATGTTTCTTCTGTCTAATTCACCCTATGCTACATGTAATCTTAATTTAAGGAGGAAGCCCAACCCATAAGCCTTCTGTTTCTTAAGGCTTCCTTGCCACTCAAATATCTTTCTTTTCCCTTGTATTCATGTATAGATTTATGTTTTTATTTTCTCTCTGTAAACTGTACACTTGAAAGTTTTTTCCTGGTAAACTGAAAATTGGAAATTGTGGTGAATTGTTAGTAAACTTTAATCAAAAATTAAGACAAAAATTAAATCTCGAAGTTAAGTCTACAGTCTGCATTTTTCACTTTTGTCTTACACCATACACATGTACCTTGAAGCTGCCAATGGACAGAAGGATGCATTCTTGTGGTATCTTGAAACCTGTGCTCAGCATGCCTTTGAGGTAAGCTTCATATCTGTTCTCACCAAAACAGGCAACTTCACCCGTGCTGGACATTTCCACACCCAACATGGCATCTGCCCCGGCCAAACGTGAAAACGAAAACTGAGGAACCTGGAGGGGAAAGGGTTGCCAACATTAGTTCATTGTTCATTTCATCACATGAAGACATCTGCTAAAATAAGTCAGGTTGATGCGTGGCTGGGCATGCGGTTGGGTTGGGTTGTGGGATTTGCCAGCAATGTAGTAGGCAAGGATGAGACCCTTGCATATCCCAGATACTCATCTGCCATTTTTTTTAATGCGAGGCAGTTGCTTAATTTGCTATTTTGAAAGAATGATACAGTCAACTCCCCAGTTTGGTGGAGACACCCTTGAGACCACAAGTTAGTGTCATTAATAGGGAGAGTCCATAACAGTGGGAATTTATTTCAGTCAAATGTCTGTATTTTATTTTTGAAAGGGACTAGGACTGTAGCTGCTGTCCATATTATCGGGGTGTCCCTAATAGAGAGGTGTCCGCAAGGCAAGAGTTGACTATATTTAGTGTCCAAGGCTGGTACATATGACATACCTTTACACCAACCCTGCTGCACCCAGATAGATCCAACACCGGCTCTACTGGCACACCACAAATCAGTCTTGTTGCTATGGCAACAAAATCATGATCAAGTGTCTTGGACACAAATGGGAATGAGCGAGAGACGCGGAGATTGCACTCAATTACTTTAAGTTCATTGTCCTACAAAGAGAAGCACAAAAATTAATGAGAAAGGATCACTTTGGTGCACTTTGTTATAAACAAGGCAAAATGGATTTCTAAGGACTAAAAATTAATGTGAAGCAAAATAAAGAGTGAAAAGTATTTTACTTTGTTTTGGGATTTACTTTGACATCAGAGAGGGGTATAATGGTATAAACTTACTTTTGCAATCAACTGCATGTTGAATGGCCCTGTCACCATCAAGGCTTGACCAATGTCAAAACAGATCTTGCGTATTTTCTTCAGAGTCTCATCGTTTAGATCTTGTGGAGGAAGAACCATTGTGGCATCACCAGAATGCACTCCAGCATTCTCCACATGTTCAGACACCGCCATGATCACAACTTCACCATCACAAGCTACTGCATCGACATCTATTTCCTAAAGAGAAAGGAAATGTGATCATGAAGGGTACTGGTGAAACCGATGATCACAGTGTTACTGCTCAGGGGAAGGATCATATCAAGATTTAAATTTTACTAGGATTTTTCAGACAGATAATCACAGAACAAAACAAACTGGAAATTTAGTACACAGCTATGGCCACTTCAATTAAAAAGTAGTTCATGTCTTAAAAGGAAAAATTACCAAACCAAATAAATACAGCAATTTATACTCAGAGTGTAAAAAATTTAACTGCACCCTCAACACAATGGAAATGATGTTTTGTAGGGTTGCAAAGGGGATAAAAAAATTTAACTACCCAGTTATATGTGTTTTCATGATAAGGTTCACTGGATTGCATTGTTCATCAAGGTATTTAAATCAATATTTGCATTTTTAATCCTTTTTTATGTTTTCTGGCTTTCAATTTTTTTTAAACAGGGCCATTTTGAACAACACAAACTGTGACAAGCATACCCTTCTCAAAAGATTATTATTATTATTATTATTATTATTATTATTATTATTATTATTATTATTATTATTATAAAATGGCAGTAAAAACTTCTGGATGCCCAGATTACCTAAACAATGATTGGGCGGCCAGCCGTAGCCAATCAATGTAGCGACGAAAGTCCATACAATTAAACTCCGAACTTCTAATCATAAAAATCCTAGTAAATAAATTCTAAAACTATTTATCATCCATAAAATCCTCAATCTAAATACTAAAAGTTCTGACTTCATCACAATGAAAACACTTAAAAAATAAATAAAAATAAAAATATAATAAAACGCCTAATGTCCATTATTTCAAAAGTTTAAAGCGCCTGGCAATGTTGAGTGAGCTTGTAATAACTGATTTCTGTATCTGCAGGGCTATTGTGTCGCTTTTATCTCCCACTAGCTCTTTATTATTATTATTATTATTATTATTATTATTATTATTATTATTATTATATCAGACCCCAGTTTTGTTATCAATAATTATGCCGTTTCATTACACAATTTCATGACTATGAATGCAGTAAATATGTGGAGCTAGACTTGTTTTACCTTGGCATTCTGGATGAATTTTGAGATGACCACAGGGTGTTCACTGGATACCGACATGGCATTTCCAAGATAAGTGACCAAATCGTGATCAGAGTGGGCGACATTCATGGCTGCACCACTGAGCACATAGGAGGGTCGCACAAGACAAGGATACCCAACAGTCGCACAAAACTTTTTGGCATCCTGCAAGGTGACAAGACAATTTTTGGAAAGTTGGAGTAAGGCTAAACTCCTCTCTAATGTCTCACCTGAAACATAATACCATTAAGAATGGACACTTTGCTACATGGCATTACAAATTAACCTCTCGTGTGTACTGTAAGTAGAAAAGAAAACTACCTTAAACAGAAACCTGAAAATGGTTGCACTTCAGGGACACTTTCCATTTTGCCGAAATGTTCAGTTCAAGCAGTTGAAATGCAAATGGGATGTACAGATCAAATAGAAATTTCCCAGCACAAATGGACAACCATCAGAGGCACTCCACTTTTTCTGTTCCAACCAGTCAGAATGGAAATAACCGTTCCATTTGCACTTTGCTGTCTTCTGGTGCCATCATTGCACCATCACATGATTTTCTTGATCTAGTTGCAAAAACAGGCTCTAAGTCCTTTGGGGCAATATTGCCTGATGATTGGCTAAAACCCTGGGATCTTGACAAGAAAATAGCACTTGAGGCACTTGCCATCGCAGACTCTTGCGGGAAGAACACAACAAAACTCACCTCAAGAGTTGTGAGGACCTTCCATCGTGGCTGTAAGGTTCCAATGTTGTCCAACAGCCTGGAAAACTTGAATCTATTCTCTGCACTGTCAATCATCTCTGGTGAGGTCCCAAGAATGCGAACCTAAATATAATGAAGATGCAGAAAAACATTCTAGCTTAACGTTTTTGCAGTTACCTACATTGTGTTCTGCTGTTTTGAAATGTGTTGTTCCAGAAAATATCCATACACTGTACCTGTACCTCCCCCTACAGAGGGTTGTTTGGTTTGACCCCCTCCCCACCCATCTGGAAATGCCAGTTTAGCTCCATACTTACCTTGAAATTTTTGTTTTTGACACCCCCCCCCCCCCCCCATCAGAATTTCCAATGACCTTCATGGGGTGGGTATGGATACTTTCTGGAACCACACGTCAATGAACTCAGGACAAACGAATGGAAACCAGCCATCTAATTTGAAATCTCTTTCTCAAACTCATTAACAATTCATCAAGAGAAAACAACGAAAATCACAACTGTGACCGTGGTTTGGATATGTGATCCTAATTACAATAACATTTTTTTCCAACTTTAGCCTTGAATTTCTCCAAGAGTTATTAGTCACTTAAGAAGCCATATTGAACACTCAAAAAGTGTGTTTCATCAGATATCCAAACACCTTGAAGTCGGCTGCGCCTCGTTTTTTCAACCTACTTCTTAAGTAGTGTTTGGATATCTGATGAAACACGCTTTCTCATGTTTCATATATTACCTCTTGTGCTATGTGAGACCTTACTTGTATACTATGTTCACCAGTGGGTTGTCTGTGGTGAAAGATCCAAGAAGGTTATATATTTCATGTATAGAAGTACAGTATGTACAAGAAGGCAGATTTCCAACCAATTTTAAAACAAAGGCCCTGCCAAAATGGCCTCCTGCTGAGCAAATAAATTAGTAATAATCTGTATTTAAAGGATTTTTGCTTACCTGCTGTCTGTGGAGCTGCATGGCGATGTTGTTTGGTAGCTGCCCACCCATGCTCAGAATAATACCTTCAGGATTCTCCTTCTCATATACATCCATTACAATCTACAACAAAATACAGCTTAGTAATGGTTATTATTGACAGGAATTCTCAAACAAAACAAAAACAGTTCTGTTATGATCACAATTTAAAAGAGAATTGACAGTTTGAGGAGACACCCACCTCAAAGGAGACTTCATCAAAGTACAGCCTCTCACACTCATCATAATCTGTACTGACGGTTTCTGGATTGTAATTCACCATTATTGTCTTCTTTTTTAACTAAAAATGAAAGAGGAAGACCTTTAGCAATAATAGATAATGTAGCATTCACCAGGGCTGTCAATTGTAGCTGACAGCCAACAGCCAATCAATCTGTCAGCCAGCCATTTGGTAAAATCCATTCAAAAATGACACAAATGTCAGCTCTAGTTGCAAATATCAAAAAGCTTATCATGACATGTAGGGCTACAACACTGTACAAGCCTGTCATTATATAAAAATTTACACACAATTTTAAGTGAAGTATCTCAAAATTGAAAGCTTGCAACTACAGAGAAGACAGACAGCTACTGAGAGCGTGGAGATGACTAAAAGAAATCAGAAATCAGTGTTTTTCTCCCAGGTTGATTACTCCATCTTCTGATCCCAACCCATTTAATTTTAATTCAAAGATTCCCAGGAGTACAGTACATTTCACTAAACAGTTATTTTTATGGCCTGAAATTGGTAGAAATAAAACATTAATTTTTACATACCTTTCTAAGCTCTCTGATGCATCCCACAGCACACCAATCAAACTCCACACTACTGCCAATCCTATACACTCCAGACCCAATCACCATGCAGGCACCCCCTTCAAAGTCAACGTCATTTTCACACGCATTGTACGTCAGGTACAAGTAATTTGTAAACGCAGGGTATTCTGCAGCTACTGTGTCAATCTGCTTTACAAACGGCGTCAGTCCAAAATGTTGACGAACTTTTCGCACTGCAATTTCAGTGCTGAAAATTAACCAGAGAAAAAAGTTTAGCCGTGAATTCGTATGAAATGAACAGTACAAATCATGGCTCACACAGCTTGGATAAAACAAAATTCAAGGCCAATTCAAGGATCAACAACTATCTCAAGCACAGGATTCTATGACATAATGTTAAAGCTGCAAACTTTCCTGGTAGTGCTACCAAAGGTTAATTTTGGGTGGCAAGCACAGGTACAAATTGATTATTAACCACAAAACTCTATCTTTTTCAGGGCTGAAAGCTTTAACAGCAAACCTTTTTACCAACACATTCTGCACAGCGATTCGTGCTTCATAAAAAATCCAGGGGAAACAAAAAGTAGAGCGCCAAGGAAAACTCATGCAAAAAACTCACTTGCGAATGCATTTTGCAATTTGTTTATCAGAAAATCCAAGTTGTTTTGCTCCCAGTAAATCCTCATATGACACCTCTGCAACCTGTAAAGGAAGGAAAGAAACTCAAAATCAAACTGCTTGAGGTCACGTACGACGGTCGTGATACCATAATAATATTCCTCTTTATAGTGTCATTGAGTTCTACATGGAGTGTTATTCTGTATTTAAAAACTTTACTAATATAAATGCTGTACCCTAAACTTCAGACTAGATCACTGGAAAAATATACATACCATCAGGGAAGCCTAATTTTTGACTGAGGCACTGAGTCTCACATATGTATACTGGTATCTGAGATTTGCTGATTCCTCTCTGATTCCTATGAACAATTATTATTATTGTTCATGGGAATCAGAGAGGTGCTAACCCATCCTTTATGCCTTGTGCATCTTCCAAAACAGGCAACCTTAGTAACTGCATATACAGAAGCTATGACAACTTTATTACATTGTATCATCATATCAAAAAACATTCTCACGAGTCTTATCATCATTAAAAAGTAAAATTTTAACCTTGCGTGCAATGGTGCATGTGTGCATGAGACAGCCTTTGCTCCAGGAGGAGCTAATAGGCCTGTCGTGAGTAAGTCAATAATGGTGCATCATGTGTCTGGGGCTGAAATCATAAAGTGCTCCTAGGTTAACACGAGTCCCAAGTACTGTTCCTTACAACCTCGATACCAACAGGTATATTCTCCTCATTGTATACATGTATCTCTAATGAACTAGTCAGGAGAATTTGTTCACTCATCAAACAACATATTTGATAAAGTAGTGACATTATAGGGAGAGACACTTTGCTTGTCAGTGTTAACAGCAGATTGCTCTCCAACCATACTCAGGACTCGTCTAACTTAGGAAGTTCTCCATGAACTGGCCCCAGAGCATCAAGTCTGTTTGGAATGATTAGCGTGAACCAAGACTCTACCTTGTCTTTGTGAGTTAGCGGTGCAGATGATGAGGCAGGTGGGCCCAGCTAAAATAAGTGTACACCAACAACAAACCAAACAGTGCATTAGACATCCAGTTAGCATCAAATTTAACCACTTAAGTGATAGGTGGATATTTACGCATAAAACATTTTGTGCAAGTAATCACTGATTCAAAGTAACAGACTTCCCTTTAAAATGAAGGATGATGCATCCTGGAAGTTATCTGAAGACATAACTAAATTGGTGCTCAATTTACAATATTATGTTAACTTGTAAATTCAGAACTGAAGGGAACTAAAATATTATTCAGCAATTGTTTAAAAGAAATATCAGTGACTATAAAATAAAAATCCCCCAAACACAATGTTATTACTAACAATGTATTGTTACCTACATCAAGCTAATTTACTCGAGTTTTAGACAATGCTAATCTAAAAAAAATTACAGGTATCACAGAGATAGCACATAATAGATTTTCCAATTTGTACATTAATCATTGACAAAAGAAAAAAAAAATAATGAACTGATGAGCTGATGAATGAATGAACAATGAGTGTTTAAAAAAAAACCAACTGACCATCAGATAGACAGGTGGATGGATTGATGGATGGATGGATGGATGGCCAGATGGACGGAGGAATGGGCAGATATGGAGATGAACAAATGAATGAATGGGTGAATAAGTGAATAAGGGAGTGGGTGAGGTGAATGACAGGATGTTTGTTGCACATTTGCACATTTTGGAGATTAAAATTCACATTCATTTCCACATTTCTAACCAGGACCTTTGTCCTTTTATATGAGTCTCTCCCGGGGTGGGGGAATTTCGCATAATGCAATAAAAGTACAACAATGTACATGTATGAACAGGTATGTGTTGATTTCATTTGCCCCATAGTACCTCAGCATTAGTTCTATAGCTTTTTAACTTCAGTGCATAATCCATGATGCATTTCATTCGGCTTAAGAACCACTTGTCAATCTTGGTGAGTTCATACAGCCGATCAATGCTGTAACCCTCTTTGTAGGCTGCCGCAAGAACATGGATGCGCTGATCAGAAGGCTGTTTCAACTCCTGTTCAATATAAATATAAATAGAGACTGTCACTGACAATAATTCTGTGGTTGTTAGATAAACTCTGTACAAAACAGAAATTGGAAAGAATTAATACATTGATAGCTGCGTGATTTTAAGCTTTAAAATTTTACAATCAAGAACAACAGCTGTTTCTACAATCAACTTGTGCCAAAATATCAGCCAAGCTCTCTGTAGTGTTTGCAGCAGGTTAAACCACGATCAAGTTTGCTGACAGGAAAATAAAATTCTCTCAGTTTGTTTGTACTTTATGACAGTACTTCAATACAGGTTTCCCCTAAGAGTGACTTAGCATCCAATGCCTTTAAATATTTACTTGTTAATAATCAATGAATAATAAGTCTACAATACCTCATCAGATGCAGTGTGGCCATGAGAGTCAAAGCCTAAATTTGATTCATCCACCATTCTAAGAGCTTTCTGCAGGGCTTCTTCAAAACGTCGTCCAATAGCCATTACCTCCCCAACACTCTTCATTGAACTACCAATCTAAATATTGAACAACAAATACCATGTAGGCAGTCAGATATACACATAACCCTTAAGCCCTAACAGTGATCAGCATCAAATTTCTCCTAGTAATATCAATGCTCATTCAACCCCCGAGGTCATGAGACTTAAGGATATGATCACCCAAGGCGAATGTTCTTGATATTTTAATAATTTCTCCCCGTACTTATACTTGGTTGATTCACATCTTGTCTTTTCTGTTATTCCTGAACCTCAGAATAATTTCCCTACCTAAAAATAGTGTCAAATAATTAAACAATGTTTACAGAAACAGCAAACAAGATTTCCCTCAAAAAGCTAAGATTTGTGTGACATTCTAAAATGATGTGCTGAAGTTCAATTCATACCTTTGTGTTAACTCTAGTGAATTTACTCAAGTCCCAGCGAGGTATTTTCACCACAACGTAGTCTAGACTGGGCTCAAAACAGGCTGTTGTAGAGTTGGTGACTGAGTTACGCAGTTCTGGAAGCGGCTTGCCGAGAGCCAACTTTGCTGCAACATATGCAAGGGGATAGCCAGTGGCTTTAGATGCGAGAGCAGAACTTCTGGACAGTCTTGCATTCACTTCAATGATGTAGTACTGTAATGAAAAGAATCAAATCAAACAACATCAGAAACAGTTTAAATGCCTCTAAAGCAGTGTGGAAGGCTTTCTAGTCCACGTAGACTTTCCCTTCAAATTTTGCAAACGTAAGACTGATGCTAGCCTATGTCTAGCCTCCCACGCAGACGTTCTTAGTGGTTTGTCACGCGTTCCTGCCCCACGAACATCTGCTGAAACGAACAGCCACTTCCGTTCGTCGACTGCGGACCAATTAGGAGCCGTTTCCCAACTTTGGGTAAACTCGTGTTTGATATTAAAAATATTACCGTAGACAGGATGGCGGACTTAAATGTGGTTTTTGGTCATGTGTGCCAAACGTTTGGTATAAGGGAGTTGAATGTGTATCAAAGAGAAGTCATAGTGCAATTTGCGCAGACGAAAACTGATGTGTTCGTAAACCTTCCAACTGGTTATGGAAAGTCACTTATTTATCAAGCTCTATCGTTTGTTTACAATTCAATTCTTGAAGCTGCTGGTCACTGATTGTTGTTGTGGCTTCGCCGCTTGTAAATCTTATGAAAGACCAGGTAGACAAACTGGCAAATCTTGGAATTCTTGCCGCTTCTCTCAGTGAAATCACTGAAGAAAATGCAAAGAGTGTTGTGGAAGGAAAAATTTCAATCGTATATGCACGTCCGGAAGCGAGGTTGAAAAATATCTCCACGGTTGATGATTTTCATTGTTTCGCAGCATGTGATTGGCTTTACTTGTCATAATGAGTCAATACTGATTGGTCTGTTCAGACAAAGGCAATTTGTCGACGAATGGAAGTGGCCTTCGTTTCAGCAGACGTTCGTGAGGCAGGAACGCGTGACGAACCCCTAAGAACGTCTGCGGGGGAGGCTAGCTAGCCTATGTCTGGTAAAGGAGATTTACATGAAGTTGCTGTTATCCTATGGTTTACACTGACACTTGAATAAAGTACCCAATGACATTCATGTCATCATTCATTCATTCATTCATTTACCTCTTAATGCATTAATTTTATTACTTCATTTTGTACCATCACCATTCATTTGTACAAACTTTAATTGCAGGGAAACCTTTCTTTGCAAATCGACTGAGAGTTAGAAGTAGTTTATAATAACATTACTATATTTTGTAAAACAGAAACAGGCTAATCTGACAGTGGTAAGTTTAACGTTTTTTAAGTAGGAAGTGACTTCACAACTGGCACTCTGTACAACATTCATGAAACAATACGAGAAACAAAAGGGCTGGAACATACATGCTTTGAGTCTGGATTGAGGGCATACTGAATATTACACTCCCCAACAACTCCAAGATGTCGGATGACTTTGACGGCAGCGGTACGCAACATGTTGTATTCAGAATTAGTCAGTGTTTGACTTGGGGCTACAACAATAGACTCTCCAGTGTGAATTCCCAGAGGATCGACATTTTCCATGTTACACACCTGTAAAATATAACCAGAACATTACATGGTTTAATAAAACTCTCAATGCAAGCAGTACTTGTGCCAGACCTTGGAGAAATGAAGTCTGAGGACTTTCCTACTTCAGATTTTAAGGGTTCCATACAAACCTCAACACTTGCGTTAAAACTCTGAAGTATTGCAACTAAGTGACCACGGCTTCACCCATTCAACTTTTAAGGCGCAGATGTCATTAAGTTGAGAGCTACACGTTGTGGTGAGCCTCACACCTGTAGTAAGCTTGTTGCTTTGTTGTAAGTGAAATGAATCTACAACAACATCACCTGTAGCTTCAAGGTTCCATCAAGGATATTCAGCTGTAACCAGTGTTTAACTTACAGGTTACAGCCCTTAATCACAGTTTTGGTGAAAACAGTGGGGAGCAGGGATGGCGAAGTGGTGAGAGCACTTGTTTCCCATTAATGTGGCCCAGGTTCGATTCCTGGACTCGGCGTCAACTGTGGGTTGAGTTTGTCATTGGTTCTCGTCCTTGCTCTAAGAGGTTTTTCTCCAGGTACTCTCAGGTTTTCCCCTTTCCTTAAAAACCAACACTTCTAAATTCCAGTTAGATCTGGGAAGTGTCTCCAGTTAGTGTTCTGCACTAAATACATTGGCACATAAATTAAGGTGGCCGAACACAGTTTGCGCGCGCTTTTACAGATTGTTAGTGATGCTATTAAGCGAGCGCTAGGGTTGTGGTAAGCAAATACTATCGATCCCTCGATTTTGTACCAAAATGGATCACAAAGTTAAGTTTTGGTCTCAAAATAACTCAGTTTCATGTTTGTGATCGTGAATTCTTCTTCATCTATCACCGAACAAAGAAAGTGACTTCACGAGGAGCTAAGCCTTTTTGCACGCCTTTCATCTTTGCTGAGAAAACCTAATTAAAAGCACGCATGCGCATTTGACCAAAAAATTGCGACTGGTTGTTTTAATGGAAATGAATTGTTTTCTAAGGAACCGCTCGTTAGAATTTCGTGAAATTTGACAAAACAGTAGTTCCCTAAAAGAGTAACTCGCCTACAAACAAAAACCGAAATCTAACGGAGAGTATCTTCAAAAAACATTAACGTGCAAAACCAACATTTACAGCAGATCTCTCTGTTAAAATTACATGGAGGCAGCGTCAGTATGTCAGTATTTTGTGAGTTTTTCTGGATACAAAAAAAGAAAAAATCTATCGAGTGCATTTTCTAAAAATTAAGGAAAACCATTATTTGTGGACGGTTAATAGCTTGCTGCATTGCCATGGCAACAGCACCTTGCTTGACAAGAAGTATCAAAATTTTTTCCTTCTTAGTTAACCTTGCACCATGCAAATTTTGGGTACTCAGAAGTACGTAGTTTTCAAATAATGTTTACTAACAGCTGTATACTGGAAAACTGTGTTCGGCCACCTCAAGTGATTTATGTATTAAATAAATTTTATTTTTTAACACGGGTTGGCAAAACTAAACAAGCCAAGAATCAAGACTCACTGTGATGCAGTTGTCGTATGCATCCCTGACCACCTCATACTCAATTTCCTTCCATCCTTTCAGTGATTTGTCTAGGTTAACTTGCTTGGTATGTGCAAAAGTTCCATTGACAAGAGATACAAGTTCCTCTTTGTTCTGAGCAAACCCTGAACCAAGACCACCCAGAGCAAATGCTGCTCGCACCATGACTGGATAGCCAAGTCTCTCAGCCGCAGCAACGGCCTGCAAAGATTTAAATACAGCAAAAAATCAAGATTATTTCAAGCATTATTTTTTTAAAGATTTTACTTCAAATGCCAAATGTTACAACATGCTTACAAAATAGGGAAAATACCGTAGAAGAATAGGTATGCCCCTAATATCTTCAACAATTACCACGATAGTCTCAAATTTACCACTCACTACACCCATTTCATAAATTTAGTAATTTTTATGCCTTTCCCTTCCATCCTAACATGTATAATATAATGGCTGTAATGTATGCTGGCTTGCCTGAGCTCAGTTTACTGGGCAAAGAATCAAGACTACCAGAGTTGGACCAAAATGGCTACGAGCACAGGCTCATAGCCGCTTTCATTCGAAATATGCAGTTTGAATAATCATTGATAGATACATAATCTGGCCCACTAAAGGTGAGGGCACAGAAAACAAAACACTACGGTATGGATTAACGGAAAGCGGTTGGCCCTGGGGAGGAGGTGGGAGAACAAAAGCACGTCTTAATCCGCTGCTGAACCGAGACGAATGACTATGGTATGATCATATTGATCATATGACTGAAACAAGCACCTAAAGGGGGCTATACGTTATTCCAATTACTTCCTCCCCAAGACCCAGGACCACTCGATCCAATTGATTACTAACAAAGGCGGAAAAAGGCATAAAAATTCTATTTGCAGGCAAATATTTTATTCAAAGGCTACAGTAGACTGTTCACACTCTTGAATGCTGCACTATTTAACCTGTACTATTTAGTGAAGAAAAAACTAACTTGAATGCCTTTCATACCAATTTATTTCCTTAGCACTCTAACCCCTTTATGGTCCCAAATTACCTAAATAATTATGAACTCGGAAGACAAAACCAAACATTAGTTCCTGGACAGTTTGCCCATACTGTACAAATTGAACAACTTGGAATAATTGCCAGAAAGTCCCAAGCACATTAGTTTATAATAATAATTTTTCTTTCCAATTTTCCTTGGCATCAATCGCTTAAGGCCCCTTATTAGAAGGATATATAGCAGTGTGTCAACACAAACCTGATCCACAGAATACACAGCTTCACTGGGTGCAACTCGTTCATCAATTTCAGCAAGTTTCTCAGCAAATAACTTCCTATCCTCAGTACAGACAATAGAGCTGACTGGAGTTCCCAGAGTATGGACACCATACTTCGCAAGTACGCCACTGTCTTGTAGTTCAATGCCGCAGTTCAGCGCTGTTTGGCCACCGAATGACAACAATATCCCATCAGGAAGTTCACTTTGAATGACCTTATTGTGAAACAAAAAGAAAAAATGTAACATTCAGTCAATGCATCAGTCTTGTAAATTACCTACATCCATAGCTTGTAACCAGGGTTCAGACACAGGTTTCTATGGAAAATTGAAGACTTTTTCCATACCATTTTTTTTCTCTTTCCAACTAGACTCAAAGGTAAGAAGTCAAATCACACACAATAATTGTGTGTGACTTGATTTGATAGTAACGTCAGGGAGTAGGTTACAGAGAGTTCTCGTGATTCTTTGGTTGAATATTTTGGCTAATTATAAGTTGAAATTTTAATGAAATTTGACTTGCTGAAAAAAGTTTCACCTAGCAGTTATGCACTCTTTGCAGCTTTGAAAAAACTTCAGACTTCTTCTAAATTGTGTCGGAATTTATTCGTACTTTCCATACTTTTTCCAGGCTGGAAAACTTGTTTGCAGATTCCATTCTTTTCGTTTTAAGAATTCCAAACTCTGTACTAACTCTGTGTAACAGATCTCCCAGAAGCTCAGTGGATTAAGTATAGACAAACATAATAACCAAAAAATTAAAATAAAGAACATTCAGCTGGTGAGGTGCAGCAATTAAAGTTAAATAAAGTGTGGCGCTTAATTAGTTCACCAAATGCGACCTACAGTGTAGGCCAGAATTAAGCGAACTACGCAGACGCGTTTTATACGCAGCAAAAACACGTATGCGCGTATTTTTAGACGCGTCTAAATGTGCGCGTTCGTTCCATTGTTATTCATTGTCATAAGTTCTCTTTGTGTGGTATTGTCAAATAAAACAAAAGAATTCAACGGCTTAGCGACAAACACAAAATTAGCATTTTATGAAATCAGCCAGCGACAGCTATCATATTTCGAATCTTATCCGCTTCGTAAAAACTGGCAACTTTAAAACAACTCCAAGCCGATATTGCTGCGATATTGAATATTCAGCATATGTTATAGAAAAGATAAATCTAAGCTAATTAGTTGAATACTACTTGTTCGAAATCAAAGTGCTCTGTGTGCGAACGGGAGCAATCTCGTGAATGTAATAGTTGAGTGTTTCGAGTTAAAGTTATTTTAAAAATTACACACGCACATTGTGACTCAAAAGAGAGCGTTTCGAGGTTTCTTCCAAGGGGTGAAAATGGCACAAGTTGGCTATAATTAGAAAGGCATCCTGGCTCCTGTGTTGATTGAATAAAAATGCTACCAGTTTTCCTTCCAAGAACCTCCGTACATCGTGTTGTTGCCAAATGAAACTTGATACATGTGGAGGAATTTGGTTGCCTAGCACGTGACTGAAATCTTCCTGATGTTTTCAGCGTGGCAATTTCTTTCTACGTCGAAACGATGGCTTCTGTCAGTGTTTTATAACATTACAAGGAGCTTTCAATCTTGCAAAAGTTGCTTTTATGGCTTTATCTAAGTGAACGCAAATATAGGAATGCGTCAAGCGTTGCGGTACTCAGTAGACTCTCAGTGTTTACGTTTGTTTCGGGGAATCAATCTTATCGCTCACACTGGACCCCCATGAAATTTTGCAAAACTGAAGTTTCCTATTTAACCCTAAGCATTTAACCAACAGAATTGCCTTGGATCTTTAAAGTGAACTAAACGATTACATTTTGCGGCCGGAGATAGTAAATGCTTGAGGTAGAATGAGGGAAAGTTCATGGTAAGTCAGCAAATCTGAACCGAAGCGCGCTAGAGGAGCGAAGTCTGTTTAAAATCATTTGGTGGATTTACTGATTTTATTCTGGGTCGTAATTTATTTGTTTATGCTATACGATTTAACCACAAATACTGTATAATTCTCGAACTACCTACCGAATCATCATTGCGGCAAGGAATAAATAAGAATAGCGTTTAGAAATAAACAAGTTAAATCCTTTCAAGGTCTACGCGGAGCTCGTTTCGCAAAGTACAGATCTTTAAATTTAGAAACTCTGCACTTCCGGCGTTTTATTCCTCTTTTAGCTTGTCACACACAGAGGTCTGACTGTTGTAGTCTTGATATCTTCAATTCTACAGATTTATTCATTATTTCGTTTCGCAAAATACAGTAAGCCTGGCGGCAAGTTCTTTTTTAAGTTCCTTCTATGCGCTCAACAACATGGAGTTCTTGCGCTGAGCTTGTTCTACAATTAAGAAAGTTGGCAAGTGTAGTCACAGTTTTGTCAAACCCTTCCGAAAGGCTTTTCCCAGGCATTCAAAAGAACGATGAAAGATCAACAATACGAAAACAATGAGCTAGCTCACACATACTAATGCGTCTGACTAGACGCGCATCTGCAGATTTTAGACGCGTATACGCGTCCGCAGCAGACGCACTTTACGCGTATGTTTTGGTTCGCTTAATTCTGGCCTGCACTGTATTGATCTTACAATAAAGCAAACCTGTAAATATGATTGTTGATTACATGTTACGTGCAAAACCAAAATGTAGAACATGCTTCCTGTTTAAGAACAGCACGGAAACTAGTTCCTTCTTTGGGTTAGAATTTCCCATAGGTTCAAGCTATCTTGAACACCTATTTCTGCGGGAACTGCATTAAGTAAACTGACTTAAACAGAACAAAAATTGCAAGTATTCACATAATTTTCAGCCAGTGACCTAAGCAGCCTACTTGAAGTGAATTGCACTAGAGGAATTACTAACAACATCTCCTTTTCACAACTTCTAGCACACAGTCAAGGTTGTGGTGTCAGATTGCCTGATTGGTCATGATCATTTAATTTCTGAGGATACAAGTATCAAACAATCAATAACAAATATTTGGCTTTATATTAACATTGCTGATGAGTCAATTTGGCCAACGTAACTTAAAGGAAACCTCAACAGTTGAAATAAATTAACATTAAGGACATTTGCGGTAATTGTTTATTTGCATCTTTGGTACGCAAGTAACACACATGCCACGCAATGTCATATGCAATTCATGGTTAAAGAAGCACGGAGGTAAACAAATATGTGGGCCGACGAGACAGCATTAAAAAGAGGGGAAGGGGGAAAATTTACCTCCACTGCAAAGTTTAAAAAATGATTACTCGACGTGAAACAAGGCTGCAACCAAAAGTCTAAGAAAAGGCATTGATACCTGAGGACAAGGTAACACCAACAAGTAAGTTGGGGTGCCCGAGAAAATACTCTGGGTTCCTAAACGTTTTGCAGCAGCACCTAACACTTCACATGTTAGGCTCCTAATTTCTCAGCTTTTAGACTTGTGAGCTCCTAACCTTGAAATTTTTCTTAGGCAATTAACAGCCTTGGTACATGAGAGTTACCTGTGTTACATAATCAGCAGTGATCGGTAGAAAATACACTTTATCAGCCAGACCCTTTGATGTTTGCACAGTGGCAATGTTTGGATTCACTAACACTGTCTGGATTCCTTCCTCTTTTAAAGCCTTGATGGCCTGTGAAAGACAAAAGACAAACAAAAAAAAAATTAGGGCATTATTTTAAGGGGGGCAACACACCTGAATCCTAATATTTTTGTCACTTTAAACCTTCAGTGCTTATAATCTTATTAAGATTTCAGGCAATTAAAAAATGCGAGCATTCTTCTAAATTGTAGTGAACAGTCTCATTAAGATCTAAGTTTTTTTTCTTTTTTTTTTTTTTTTTGGGGGGGGGGGGGGGGGGGCTAAGGGAGGTGCAGGGTCATGTTGCTACATGTGAGAGCTGGCTACCATCCTGGCAGTATAAATGCATGAATGCAAACTTGGGGTCATTCCTTGTGGTTCGGTTAAGTCTGCTTTGCGACTTCCCCCAAGCTGTTGGCATATCTTGACATATCAGCTCAGATCCAGTCCATACAGCACTGGGGAGATAGGAAAGGTTCTACCAATACTCTTGTCCTACCCCCAGGTTAGCGGGGAGGTAAGTGAGGCTTAAGTTTGTTTTGCATGTATAACCCAAAGTTTTATTAACCTGCCACAGGGCTATGTTCCCCACCCCTCCCCCGATTACGGTATTCCATCTGAGGCTGTCATCTAGCTGCCTGCCATTCAAGACAATATTTAGGACATGTGGAATGGTGACATTAATTTCATGAAAATAATACGAAATATATATATTAAAGTTTACCTGTGATCCAGAGTAATCAAATTCCCCTGCTTGTCCAATAGACAAACCTCCAGAACCTAAAATCATCACTTTCTTAGGTTTTTTCTCAACTGGAGGTAAAAGCGGTTCAAACTTGAGTGCCTGCTGAATCTGATCTTTCACTGAGATCATGTGTTCTTTATTCTGTTTATGATGTTCCACTGTCGATAAAAAGATGTCAAATAACATTTCTAAGTCCTGAGGGCCTGCCATGTGCTCTGGGTGGAACTGGACGCTGAAGAAAGGCTTTGTGTTGTGTATAATTCCCTCGTTCGTTTGATCATTGGCATTTGTGAACAACACCGACCAATCGGATGGTAACGTGTTTGTATCAACAGCAAAACCATGATTCTGTGTGGTAATGAAACAACGATTTGTTCCGTGGTGTACACAAGGAATGTTGTGACCTCTGTTTCCATATCTGAAAAAAGGAATCAACAGAATAATTTACTACAACAGATAATGTCTGTGTGGGCACTCAAAATTTCTATCAAAAGATTACTCTCACTTGGCAGATTATCATTTTCTAAATATGTCTAGCTAGAAAAATAAACTGGTTGTCTTGTCATGCTTACTTCATTTTAAAGGTAGTGCAATCCACTGCCAAAGCTAATAGTTGATGGCCAAAGCAAATACCAAATAGGGGTTTGGGCTTGGTGCGCTCAGTAAACCTTCTGATGTTCTTCGTTGCCACAGTTGTGAATGTGGGATCCCCTGGACCATTGCTCAGGAAAACACCATCACACTCTAAAGAAATACAGCAAAACTGTGTTTAGAAATGACCCCTTTAATGCAACAATAAAATTGGTTGATTTTTACTGACCAACTTTTGTGTTTATGAGTTTAAACAACATTCAGTGGCCAGATGTGAAAAACTGCAACATAAAAAGGTCATAGCTTAAAAAGAAAACTGTTACAATTTATTCATCAAGTCTTTTCTTCAGTCTCCCTCCCCTTGAGTTTTTCATTAACTCTACCAAATTGAACATCAGTGACAGAAGTAGATTGTATTTCAAAGCCAGGACAACCTTAGTAAAAATAAGTGAATAAATGAACACAGTTTTTACAGTCTAACATGTCACTGGGTCACACCACTTTCAACACACACCTCACATGAAAAGAAAAACGTGTTGACTTGTCCAGAGACAACACTGGCAGCGTGGCCAGTGACTTTTAGAAGTGAGTAGAATCATCCACAGGCAACTCCCGAATAGAAAGCACTCTTTGCATTGTAGCCTCATTAAAAATGTACCATCAAACCTCAAGAACTGACCTCCTTTTTCCACGTCCTGATTAAAGTCGTAATCCCAAGGCACCACTTTGACGGCAGCCCCTCTGGCGATGAGGCACCTTATTTGGTTGTACTTGATACCACAGTCAACAGCAATAATTTTTAACTTGCCATTTGGATTATAAACTTTTGATTCCTACCACAAAAAAGCAGCAACAAATTTTGCTAATGATCCAACCAGAAGTGGCTCACAAATATCATTTTTCTGAATTTTCCATTGTTCATAAAATTTCCTATTATGCTGCAAAACATGACCATTAATAACGTACCATATTTATTTGATTAGCCACCCACCTTCGAATAAGCGCCCACCCTGAAAGCCTAAAAAGTTAATAAGTGCCCACCCTTAAAGCTCAAAAACTTAATAAGTGCCCACCTCCATCCCCATCCCAAACAAAAAAAACAACATTTCTGTACTAGCCCAGAGTGAAGTAAAAGGAGTGTCAGTTGTGTTCCAAAATTGGTTTCAGATATGGTAGTCTAATGAATGCACTTTTATATTGTTCATGGCTTGTTCGTGTTAGCTTTTGCACTTTGTTTTCTCTTGCTGAAGCGAAATAAACTTGTTATCCCTTGTTTTGTTATTCCCTAAAAATGTCCTCACTTGTTGAAAATGTTGGAAGGATAATAAGCGCTCACTCTCGAAAAAGTGCCCACCCTCGAGCTCATGGGCCTAAAATTAAACAAGTGCCCAGGACGGTTAATAGAATAAATAGGGTATTACAGTTTTCTTCTGTTACAAAATATGCAGACATCCAAAAAAAGCCACACAAATTTCCTATTATGCTTCAAAACATGACCTATAATAAGGTATCCCAGTTCTTTTCTGTTACAAATTCAGATAACATCAAAACAAGCCACACAAACCTTTGATGAAACCTCAGCCACTAAGTTTCTTCTATTTGGATCATCAAGGGGCACAGATTCAGGATCCACTCCCTCGATTACGACTTTCCCTAGCATTGAGCCTTTCTCTCTGATCTTCTTGGTCAGTGCTCTTGTGTCAATACCTGAGACAACCACATTGAAAAACAAATAAAAGAGTTACTTTTTCAGGACAATGTGTGTGTGATTGTGTGCTAGAGAAATAACAATGACATTAAGCCAAATGGATTTGCATACAGAGCCAGCTCTACAGTAGGTCTTCAACTTTATTTCAACCTACATACATAATTATAGTCTTTTTTTAATATATTTCCAGTACAAATGATTTTTCCAAATAAGATTGCATTCCACTTTTTTACATTAACACAAGTTCTTACATGTATATGTTGGAAATCTAAACGACAAACCGTAGCCTAGAGTTTCATAAATTCCACTAGGTTCTTCTTTAAACCCTGTACATGTTCTACATGTATAAGTTGTGGTTCAAAATATTTTTTGGTTTCAAAATTTTCAAACCATTTAGATTTTTATTTCCCTTTGTCTCAGGTTATGGTAATGATTACTACACAAAGGAAAAATAAAAAAAATTAAACTGGTTTGAAAAAATTTTACACCAAAAAATTTAAACCACAACAGATACATTGTGATGGAATATGTTACGCCTGGTGAATAAATGAGAATGATGTATTAATCAGTAAATTTTAACATATATATTGATTAACTGGAACCAGATATCCATAACTGCCACGGACAGCTATACCCAAGATTACGGACAGGGCACTGATTGGAAGAAACTCATTCAACATGACTGCAAGTACATTCCACCTAACATACAAACCCATAGTAAATGTTAACCAATGAACTTCATGTAATACATGTCTTACCACTGATTCCTGGTATTCCTTCTTCTTCAAGCCACTGTGAAAGAGATTTCGTAGCATTCCAATGACTGTACTCCTCAACATAATCTCCTACTACCAGTGCAGATGCCCAAATTTTGTCTGACTCAAGCTCTGCAGTTAATCCATGTTCATCTTTCTTTCTGTCAGGTACTCCATAGTTTCCAATCAGAGGATACGTGAGAGTGAGAATCTGAGATCTGTAAGATGGATCTGTGAGCGACTCAGGATAACCAACCATCCCTGTCTGGAAAACTGAATATAAAACAAATTAATCATGTACACCTGTAAATTAAAGAAAAGTGAAACAAAAATAATCATGTGCAAGGCTGCTATAGCTAACTGGAGCCCAGTAGCCTGGGGCGCCTAAGAAAATGCTCTGGGCACCTACATTTTTTTGCAACAGCACTTAACACTTTACACATTGGGCTCCTATAAACTTCTCGGCTTTTGGCCTTGTTGGCTCCTTGAAAAATTTCTTAGGCGACAGCCTTGAAGTGATGTGAAGTAAGGTAAAGCAAAGGAAATAGAAGTGATGTCACATGACGTGAAATGATGTATAGGTAATGCAATGTGAAGCGAAGTGGCATGAACTGACATGATGTGAAGTTAAGTAACTAATTATTAAAAGCCTCCTGCAATCATTGTTTTCCTTGCACTTGGGAGGAAGAAAGCTAAGGACAGACTATAACTGAATTTTGAGTGTGGTACGCCACCAGGAACCCTAACCAGTTTCAGACAAAACATATGATTCTCACATTTTACACTCTAAACCTAACATATTTTCCCTATCTCAACAATGCAAAAAAGATCCTGTTCAGAAAAAAAGCTTTATATAATGTAAGGAGTTCCATGGATGGATGAATATACTTCCATGTAATATTTACTACCTATGCAGGGATGTGTCATGTAGGGTAATTTGTTTTTACTTTATTTTTATTTATTTATTTACTTATTTAAACCATGATCATTATAATTCTTCTATTTATTTATTTATTTATTTAGTTATTATTCTTGTTTTTTCTTTTGTAATTCTTCTGATTCATGGAATGTAAAGCAACACAATAAAATGAAGGGCTGAGAGCATAACCGACCTATGTCGAATTATAGCAATTTTCCTCAGATTCGTCCCAATGTTTGCTCTCCCTGGTTTTGAAAACATTTTGCAGTTTTACAATCGTGGACAAAACTCCTTCAATTGAAGGGCTGAGAGCATAACCGACCTATGCCAAACAAAATCGAAAAATGGGCTAAAATTCGACATAAGTCAGTTATGCTCTCGGCCCTTCAATTAATACAATGACACAGGAATTACACTAAAATAAATACATACTAAGACCGAATAATTTGATTTATGAATAACTGAAATTATACCAAAGGAAGGACAAAGAAAAAATAATTATAATGTGTGGTTCCAGAAAATATCCATACCCCCACCACGGAGGGAATTTCACATAGGACCCCCCCCACCCCCCAGGATTTTCCATTTTCAAGGTATTTTCTTAACCCCCCCACCCCTTCGGAAATTCCTCAAATACAGAATACACCCCCACCCCCCTTTGGAAAAGTTTTATTTCAAAAGAACGCCTCAAAAATTAGTTTGATGTGAACATTTCAGAAATATCAAGAACTGCCTACACGAGGAGAAAATATGCGTTATCGAAGAGCGCGCGCGCTGTTCAATTTCACCGGTAGAGTTTGCCAAAAAGCTCTTGATACTGAAATAATTGTTGTGTTTCATATTTACCTGTGGTCATTGACATCAAACTTTACCATTAGCTTCACTGAAGATTTTAAATCTAAATTGTTGGAATAAGTCCGGAAATGCAAAAATGTGTTTTTCATTTAATTTGCATATGTCATGTTTACGTTCCTACGCAAATTTTAGGAGATCAAAAAGATTATCGCTTTAGTTCTACTCAATTGATGATTTTCCTCCTGGTAATCATTCAGTTTAGTTATTTTAGTCAATAGTTTTCCTATAGAATCGGAATAGCATGGACAAAATAAGCATTAGCAGGGCAGGGAGACAAATAGAGATTTCAGATCGTAACTTGAAACCGCAGACGATATGGAGCCGCAAAACAAAATTAGCATGTTCACGTTCTTATGCAAATTTTGTATGGGATCAATAATGCATTAAAAGAATGTTGAATTGGCTCTCTTTTGTTGAATTTTGGCAGAAAAATTAAGTTAATAGTTTTGGACTTTAAGTTGAAATACTTTGGACAAAGTAAGTTTTAACACGGGTCAGTTTTGACAAACCATAATTGACCCCGGGAATTGACCTTTGCCCGTAACTCTACACAGCATACAAAAATAACAAACAAATATTTCAATGTTTTATGTAAAATTGTGGCTTTCACTTTATAGCCATAAAAAACTTTCCCTTTTAAACACTGATACAAATTCAATTGTTGCCAGTAAACAATATTTTCTACGCAAGAAAGTTTCACAAACAACAGTTTTATAATAACTGAGTCACGCGACGCAGACATAGATTTCTTGTCTCAGTTGGAGTACTCCGCTTACAAAGGCTTTTTGGAGAAGAGAAACATGTTTTTAATGTAACAAGGGTTTCTTTAAAACAGTTAAACAAAGTAATGTGTTCAAGAAAGATCTACGAAGTTGCAAAGTTGGTAAGTTATAATTTTGAACATTTATGTCTGACATGAACGTGAAGTTGACCCTCTGGAAACTTATCCAACCATTGACCCCTCCTCCCCTCTGGAATTTCCTGGGCCATTGACCCCCCCACCCCTCTGGAATTTCCAATTCCCTCCGTGGTGGGGGTATGGATATTTTCTGGAACCACACAATTAGAACACTTCATAGGGAGTAAAAGAAAAACTGTACGCTCATAAATGTTGTGAGATGCAGGCATTTCTTTAATATCAGCCACCACAACACAAATATGCAGGCTTTTATTACATAGTTTAGGCTTCACAGTTAACCATTTCTATTTACTTCATACACTAGAATTACAGAAAGCTTGATCTCCATTTATCTCTTACATGGTAAACATCACTGATATCTTTTATAACAGCCACTAAAACAATGCAGAAATGTTGCCACTTTTTTTCTTTTACAACCGAGAGTGTCTACAAAAAGAACTTTATTTGTCTAAAATCCAAATTTGTATTTAAAAATATCTCCACGCGTAGTTTAGTTTTGCGCCACATGGTATGGAAATGTTCACGTCACGAGCTTTAGAACTTCCGGCGTTTGCTCATTTTCAAACATCCGGGATTCTCACAGCCTACGTACAGTTACACGTGCGAAGGTTTTTGCCAAAGTTCACATCATTTTCAGCCAAATTTTGAATTTAATTTTCTCCACCTTTTAGTGTAATGGTTTCATTCCAAGCTTAATCAGGTGATATTTCTCGAGGTAATTCATAGAGTGAACTATAATCGAAATTTAAGCCCTCTAGCTACTTCGAATCTTCTAATTCTGAAAGGCATATGATCATTTGCATCACGCATCTGAAAATCATCGGATTATATCTACCAAAAGCAGCTAAAAATCTCCGTCGTTTCGACAACGACGAATACGTTTTGTTGTAAAATTACTTTTGACACTGAAATTTATGTCGCCTGAAAATAAAGACATCAAAAAGTAAGAAAACCACTGGATGGAACGCAAGGCATCGAACTCAAACTTTCCCCGCCAA